>NW_027469906.1:0-54252 GCF_051020765.1 Lasioglossum baleicum | reverse complement strand
TTTAACTCGTTCCTCGCCGACTCGATCGAACAGTTTTCTAGCTACCACTTCGCCCGGGGATTATCTCGATTATTGATCGGCCTCGCTGACGTTCTTGTTTCAATTTCGCTTTTATATCGTAATGGACACAGCCGTGGCGAACTACCCCTTGACTATCGAACCCGGCGCGGACCGTTCAACCCGGTCGCTACGATTTATAAGCTCGCTCCTTTTACAAATGCCCAAGAATCTCGAGGAGCATAGGCTCCTTCTTCGGAGCTTCTATTATTTAAACCGGCAGAGCCGAAGGCTGATCCTCGCTCCGCGAAATCCCGAAGGGAGCTCGGTTAAGAAACGCGGATAATACACCGTAAATACTAAATCATTCAGGCTCTCGGCGGGGAAAAATCCGACTTGGACCGCGCTGGAGGATCGGAAAGGGACTCGCTCGGGGAGGATCGTTTGACGGGTATTCCTGCACCGATTGTAATATCCAACCGGTTAAACAGATTCCCGCTGGCCGGGTTGAACGTAGCGCGGCCAGCTTTCCCTAAGATTCTCCAGCTCGGCGGGCGCGATGCATCAATATGCCGCACTTGTCGCGCGTACAAATGAACTGAAATATGTTTGTACCTTAGAAGGAGCACAATGATAAACGTTATTACTGGCGTACTTGAAAACGTAATTTACGAGGATGGCGGTGCACGCAGTTAACTTAAATGCATGCATTTCCTGAATGGGCCAAACAAAGCAGGCATACATCTTGCAGGCTTGGCACAATTTTCCTCCTCGAGCGGGAAGTCGCGATGCATGCAGACGCGTCTAACCCTTCGGTCTACCGAGACTCGTAGCGAGGGAACCAGCTTCCTCGAACCGTTCCAATTATTACCGTCATTCCACCGACGAGAACCCACTACGTACAGTTCCCTCGTCCTCTCTATTCTTTCGAAATTTTACTCCTCCCGTCGTCCCATTGTTCCGAACCTTCGACAACGTTAATCGCGCCGTCCTGTCCGTGCAACGGTTCCCTCTGTCCGACCGGCGAGATCCCTCCTCTACTTTTGTTTACACACCCGGAAGGGAGAGACAGACTCCGAGAGAAATGGACGTTGATGGATCGACACCTTGGGACGAGGAGAAGCTCGCGCGATTTCGCCGCAAGCGGTTAAAACGGGTATAATGGCACATCGCGATGTATCTCGCGTAAGGTGAAACGTATTCCGAGAGTGTTGGCACGCCTACGCGTGGAAATATCGAAATAAGGCTCGGCTGTTCCTAGATTATAATTACGAGTTGCAGTTGTGGCTGGCAAGGAGAGAATAGCGATGAAATATTCCGAACCCTCCCGCGGCGAGTTTCCCTGCTATCTGACAAAGAAATATTTAACAGGAAGGTGGACGTGCCGCGACGGAGCAACGGAAAACTTTAGCATCTGGCCTGGCGACGCCGGCGTCCTTCTCGGCCTATTCAGCCTGCATTTCATGCCGGCAACGCGATTACGCTATTCGTTAACGGGAACTTTATTTGCCGCCTTAAGACGCGCGAGAGAATCGGCGAGCGCGAGTTACGCGGTATCATAATCGCGTTTGTTAAACAGTTGCGAACTCGGATCCCGCGCCGTTTCTCCTTCCCGACTCTGCTGGTAAACGGTAAACGGGCTGCCTTTGAGTCGCTTCTAACTGCCAGCGAACTCGGTTAAGGGAGAGAAGTCGATATTAAAATGCAAACGACATTGTCTTACGATTCCGGTTAAACGGTTGTCCGAAAGAGAAACAGGGAACGGAATTGCGCCATCGGTGCCACGCTCGATCGGAGAAGGAAACTTGGCTAATTGCAAATTATATTTACAATCTTGTCCGCCATTTGTACGGGCGGTGAGCGCACTCGTGCGAGTACTCGTTCACGTGACTCGAATTTCTCGGGGCTCCTCGAAGCGCGAGCAAGATTGCGAGCGAAGTGGATGCGGATTGAACGTGATCGGTCCGAAATGAAGTTATCGATAGACAGAGGAGAAAGGGTAGCAACGATAAATACAGAGGGCGGATTGCTAGCTACGGAACTCTGTATCACGCGGGGTAAATCTCTTTATAAAATCACATTTATCGAGCGTCTTTTCGAGTTTCGCTATGGCCGAGGCAATAAACGATCCATCCATCTATCGACGAGTAGCATTACGTCAGGCTAAGCAATAAAGCTTCCCGACTCTCGGTGAGCAAGAAGCGGGTATCGCAGGGATGGGAGGTTACTTGTTCTTATCAAATTGCACCGGGTAATTGAACGAACCGGTCTGCGTCTGACAGACGGAAATCGAGAAGTACGACTCGCCAAGGAATAAACCGATGCGCTAAAAAATTCGTCGGTCGGTCGAGATTAATTCGCCAAGCGTGGCTCGTTTCCTTCCTTTCTCCTCTTCTCTTTTCCTTTTTTTCTCTCTCTTTCTCTTTCCTTTTTTCGTTCGCCAATTTTTCGAAACATCAGCAGCGTTATTGTACGCGGATGGGAAAGCTTCGAGGACCGAGCTATAATTCTCCGGTGTTATTTTCGGGTCGATAGCTTTTATAAAAGATGCCGAGGTATATCCATCAATTCTGTCGGGAAATTGATGATTATGTACAAGGGGTAGCAAAGGGAATACGGGCGAGCCGATATTCAAAAATACTCGCGACAAAAAGCACAAAGAATTTCCATTCGCGCGAAACTCGAACGTACGTGGTCGGTTCTTTCTTTTCGCTCGCGTATCGACACGAGATTCAGCGCTGCTCCGTTGCAAACGAATTTCCAATATTTTTTTTTTCTTCCTCTTTGTAACGTTACGCGAGCCACGAACGTAACCCGTTGAGATTGAACGCGTTAAATTTCAATGGACTTTCCCCGCCGGTCATGAATCGAGAATGGACGAAGCCGAGGCGAAATTTTCGCGCGGAAACAAAACAAAAAAAAAAAAAAGAAAAAAGGAGAAAAGAAGAAATGCCGGGTAGAAGAAACGGTCGTAGGGCGCAAGGTAACGAGGATCGGTATTCCGGTATCAAAGAATAAACAAGTATAAAGGGACCCGCGAATTAAACATTTCCCCTTTATTCTCCGCCGTTGTGCCGCGTCTCGGAGGCGAAGTAATCCCGGGAGAATTTCGTGCAAACGAAGAATAATCCTTTGTCGATACTAAATAAAGCGATCGGAAAGTTTCAACCGCGACGATGTATTTTTTCCATAATCAAGGCATCGCCGTGGCGCGGCCGGAAACGGGCCGCGACAATACCGGTCGCTCGAACGTTCCTTCACGCGGCCGCGGTTCCTTTGAACCTCGAATGCAACCTCCGCGAATTCGGTAAAAGAAGCTCCGCGATTGCTCGGTGAATTAGGCAACGCGTAATCGGGTCTCGGCGTCTTTATTCGTAATTCCAGTTCGCTTCCGGAGGGTTTCCAGGCGTTCGGCTTTCATACACACGGTCGGTGGAAGAGGGAAAAGCTGCGCGGAGCGTTCTGCTCGGAACACGGATGGAGAAGAGGGCAGCCCCGGCCAGCGGACGCTATTAAAAGCATGGCCGGCATGGCGCGAGCTAAGGCGCATTAAGAAGCTTTCCTACGAGCCGAATAAACGCCGCAACGACTGGCTAGTACACCGTTCCGTACAGTTGTCGAATAGGAGTAGCTCCGCGAAGCGTAAAACATCGTAATCCCGATGTAGCGCCGGTGCAACCGAGCTATCTCCATAAAGTTACGCCGCATAGCCGTGCAGCCGCTATTTCGGCTACGGTCTAATAAGACCAACGAACGCGAACGTATGGCTCGACGCGAGTCGACGCGAAATGCCACCTTAATTTCGCCAGAACGAATAAGCCACTTTTCCCACTTACATCCCCCGCACCGATTTCCACGGAGCCGCGCAATTAGCCGGTTCCATTGGCCGCGTCTTTCCCGCTTTATGCACTCTCCTCGGTTCGACTTTCAGTTTTTATCGGCTGCCAGATTTTCCTAACCTCCCTGCGCGATATTATTTCCAAGTTACCGCCGAGCTTTCTCCCGTATGTTTACGGCCAGGTAACCGTGCAGAGACACTGAGAATCGAGCAGCTGAGGCGAATCGGATGCCTCGGAGTTACCCAGCCTTTTAGAACCGATAAACTTCCGCCATTGGACCGTGCGAGATCCTCCGCCGACGTACAACGCGCGGTTCGATTCGCTTTAAATTAAAAATAAGAGCCGCGTGATTCCACGGAATATCGAACGAGCATTTGCTCCCCGGGGAAGCACCGTTCCCGGCGGGAGTTGCGAAAGAACCCTCGTTTCTCGCTCCGAGCATAATTCCCCGCGCAAAGTCCGCTTCCGTATTAGGAAGAAGGAAAATTTCCGCCTCCGTACGAGAGATAAAAAGGAGCTGGACGGATCAGATAGAGATTCCAAGGGGGAACAATTAGTTTCTAGGACACTCCCTGGTTCCTTCGAGCCAGCTACCGCCGGTTCCGATTAACGGGTCCGAAAACCGGCGTTGCAACGAATCACGCCGGAGGAATCTCCATAGAGGATTAGGCAGGACCGCCGAACGACTAAGGATTCCATTAAATCTCCGACTCGATTCGCGGGGGAATCGATCAGGCTGGCACGGTTTGCGCGCGAACCGCCGACATACATTTCCGTTCTGAGCCATGCATCTTGCGGTCACGAAGTCGAGGTTCACCGTGCAAAAGGCAAATTCCCGGGGATTCCTGTGCGGGTAGCCGTTTCGACAAGACTCTCGGTTGACCTCTGCGTTTCTGGTTAACTGATCAAACCCAAACCCCGATCATAAATTATCCGACCGCCCGTCGTATTTTCCTCGATGCTTAAACCCCTGCGGAATCCCGGTCTCGTCAATTTCGGGCAAAGAGGCTGCGGATTCAAAGCGAAAACTCGTAGCTTATCGTCTTATTCCGTCCACCCGTCCCCTCTTTGTGTGCTTATAAAAATTGCATCAGCTGATTAACCGAATCTTGCGGAACGGTCGGATCGTCCGACGTTCGCCGCGAACATCTCCTTTGCCCGGAACGTTTATGTTAATAAAATGGCATTCGCGATATGAAATCAGAGGGATGTTCCGTCGTGAGAAGCAACGATTCCCGCAGCTGCACACCGAGGAGAGGAGAGGAGACACGAACGATAAGGGAGAGAAGGGGCAGAGGAAAGACAAATTGGAAGAGTGGATTGAAATCGAAGCGGAACCGGGTTTTTCGTCGATCCGGCCTGTTACGGTTACAGCGATCGTTAGCGTTGCGAAGATTATCCAAGATCGGTTCAGCCTCGACTCGTTCATCAGTCCCTGTCAGATTTAACTGCGTACTACTCGATTTTGCTTCTGGGGGCGTAACCGAGTTCTCGCGCGTCCTGGCCAACGCGCGATAAAACGGTTCGATTAAAAGCTGATTTTCCCGCTGACTTTGAACCGGCCCCCGCCCCCGACTCCTCCAACCCCCGCGGATCCTAAGTATACCGGACGGATAGGGTAGCTCCGAACTGACGGAAATCAACTTTCCTCGCGAATGCTTTCGCATCCCGACTCCGGGGTTTTTTCGATCAATCTTGCGGAGGAACTCGGGCGACTCGTAAAACTTCCTTTTAACGTAACGACCGATAGAGTCGTCGGCGGAGATTACCCGACCTCGGGAACGTTATGTTCGATGTCATAAACAGCGATAAGAGCATGCACAGGCTGCTGAACTGCCGACGAATCCGCGGAATTTGATCGTAAGGAAGATATCCCCAACGTCCCAGCGTCATCCTTCAAGCTTAATTCACCCTCTCCTTGAGAACCAGTCGAGCTGGTAATCGGTGAAGAATGGATGGAAACTGCTATCCTCTTAATGAAACTGGAATTCCTGAGTGGATGGATTAGAAGATGAACCGTCGACGATGAGGGAGGGAGAAGCAGCGACTGAATCGTGTATAATGATCTGTTTTGTGCAATTTGGGCCACGATTAACGAGCAAACTAGCAACATTATCCATGGGTGGATTTCCGCAGAACGGGATTCTAGTCGGAGAAGCGAATGAAATTCCAATGCGACTCCCGACTCTCAGTCGATATTTTATTTTCCTCCTGTTCCCTCCTGTATTTTTATACCCGCCGCGTGGATGAAATTTCGTAATTCGAATCGCGTACGAGATATCCCGTAAACGCATAATAACCGAGCACCGCGGATCAGCTAAGGAAACATCGCTGGCTGGAATTTACCGTGCCGTATCGTTCTACTTTGCGATTAAATTCACGATACGTTTAATGGCGACGGCGTTACGATTAATAGTACGCTTTCGACTATCATATAACCGTTAACCCAGTCGCGTTTATTTTACCACCGAGCACGGAGTATCCATCAAATTTGCGAACGTACACGCGGCGATATTTATCGAAGAGGGCTCCTCTCCTCCAGAGAGAGCCCTGCGTTACTAAATAACACCGACAGAAACACGCGCGAGAAATTTATTATGATTCAACGAGCACCGATCTACAAACGGTTTTCGTTTCCCTTTGACGCCCGCGATATCTTTGTTGCGAGCGCGCTCGTTAAAAAGAAGAAAACACCGCTGATTCGAAAACATACGATATTTCGGAACAAAGATATTCACGTGGACAAGATAAATAGCGGCATTTGTAATACCTTCTCTTGCGCCGTGGCTGCGGTTTCTCTGGCCAAGTTGAACTCTGCCGCGTGGCGTTGCTCCATCCAAAATATTTGTCGCGACACCGTTCCATCTTCCAGTAGACTCGCCGTCCAACCAGACTTTCGCCAACCAGCCACATCGATCCGACTGTTGCTCCCTATTTCGGACTTTGACATGGTCCGATCCCGTGGATGCTTATCGTAGTACACGCGAGTTTGCTTGACAATCAATTATCGCGTATACGCGACAGCCATTAAGCATCGATCGATCATTAGGTCACCGTGACAATTCGCGAACAACTTTTAACCTGTACTTCCGTAAACTGTTAACTTCCCGAACGACACTCGACGCGAGTTTCTCGATCGCTGCGACTTCTACGATACGCGTTCGATCGTCGAACGTTTCGCGTAAACGCGGGATCACTTTGAAATGTAAACACGGATCGGCCATCTTGGGCGACACACTCGCGGTAGAATTCCAGACTTGGCCGTTGTGTATTTTAGTTTTAATAACGAACGCCGAACGTCACCCCGATCGATACGTCGGTCGATGATGCGCGCGCACCGGCAGTGTCATGGCCGAATTTCGATCTACGAGACGTGTCGTGTCGCGTTCGATTTTTGCGTGCTCGATCCGAGTGTTCATCGATGTTTCAGAATCTTCGAAGATGCTCTCGTCGAGTTGCGACGCGTTGGTCGCTGGAGCAGTCTTACGCGGTGAGTCAAAGATTTTATACTTAAGAACGCGATTACGAAATCCGAGGTCGTTCGACGTTCGCGGTCCGCCATGTTACTTTGAGTTTCGTTAAACGATGCGTAACAGCTCGATATCACGCGTCGCAGATTTTTGCGTGTATTTGCGTGCTCTGTCGGATATCGTCGCGACATATCGTCGTGATACGCGATTTTTCGAATAAAGGCTCGCGATATGGCGTGTGCTGGTAGGAATGGAAAGTATCGGTATACAGGTGCCGTAAAATCCGAGGCAAAGGTGGTCATTCCGGTAAGGGATACGTTTACGAGGACGTTCGCGGCGGAAGTTCGCCTTTGATATGTTTGTTTACGATGGCCGAAAGAAGCGGCGATGTTTATGTTGGATATGGAGAGGTTGGACGCGTCGGATTCGATTGGACGTATAGTTTATGTAAAGGTCGCGACGAGGCTAGACCGGCCGCGCACAGCCGGTGATTTAATTTTACGAGAAGCCGAGAAACGCTGAGCCAACATCGTAAAGTCTGCAAGGTATCTGCCGGCGCGGCTCGGATTTCTTCGAGCAATCTGTAATTAGATCTGTATCGTTCCGATGAAATTGTGACGGATGGAAGTCCGTATCAATTATACACTCTCGCCGCGTTTACGACGTGAAATATCGAATTAAGCGTGACGCGATAATTGCTCGACCGATGGACGATTACGGCTCTCGAAAATCTGCTGGCCACTCACGGCAGAATTATTCGAACGATTGCTCGCAATTTCCTGTCTTATATTCCCTTCCTGCACTCGTCACGAAATCGCCGACAATTTAGCAACGAGCAAGCGCTATTTCGGTAATATCGATTTCGCTGTATCGTTTATCAGGGATACAGTATTTCGGGAGCATCGGTAATTCGGTTAATCAGCGAGTTACTATGAAAATTAGCAGGTTTAATATCGCGTCGACACCGGTGATAGTAACGAGAGACCGAATCCTCGGAGACTCGGCCGAAAACTGACACTAATTAAACATCGTAGCCGCACTAACTCGTTCGATAAAGGGCCATAACAGAGTCATGGAGAGGGAGGGTCGGCGCCGTAGAATGCACGCGAAATGAACGCGACCTCTTTCATTTAATTACGCGCGAACTTGTGCATTACAGGTGTAATTATTGTTCGGGAAAAGTTGCGCGTTGTAGATGTCGCGCTCGACCATCAGGTTAAACAAGACCGACCGAGGAAATACCATTTCGATTAAAATTACCTTGTGACACTGTGTCTCGTTGCTGAACAGCGTTACTTATTATGCTCTGGCGCGGATGTTGAGTTCGTACTTAACAAATAACGCGCCGGCCGGCCTGTCGGGTAGCGTAAATTTATCTTCATCCAGCGCCTCGGTGTCTCTTTAATTTTCCATTAAACGTTATTAAAGATCCGAAAGGGAATGAAAAATATCGTCTTTCCGCGGCCGATATTTCAGCGAGTATTGTATAGTCGAATACGCGAATGAAAAATTATCGCGATAGCAGCGCGTTATAGTACCTGTTTGATCGCTGGATCGGTCGTACCGGCGCGTGGACCAACAGTGTGATCGAGCTTTGGTTCAACCGGTCGATTTATTCAGATCGGTATAAATATCCGCTCTCCATTCGCTACGTTTTCACAGCTCTACGCACCGCGTCTCCTCGATAACGAATCGCGTCGTTTTAACGAGGCCATGCGTCAGGAATAGCGATCAAACGTCGCGAATAATTCCTTTCTTTCGTTCAATCGGGCGTAAACCACCCTTTCTCGCGATTCCTCTTGGAATATTTTCCGCGGGAGTCGCGCGTTCGATCGGATCGACGATAAAGGATAAAGGAGCGTACTTTTATCCACGCGATAATTGCACCAGGGAACCAGAGTCTGCTTTTCTCCGGGCCACGATCCCCGTAAATGCCGTCTTTACCGTTTACCCGCGTAAATCCACCGCGTTTCTCTCGCGCGTTATCCACAGCGAAACATTTTCGGCCTGGACCATTGTTACACCGAGGATATCATCCTCCCGTTCCCTTTCATACCGCCGCGCCGACGATATCTCCGCTCGTTGTATCCCGTGGTTCGCCAGTTACAATCTCTTCCCATTTCTTCTCCATATTCGCGCATTACCCCCGGCCATTCTCCACACTTTCCTTCGCCGCGTTCCCGAGCAATTTGTTTCCGTTTCGACCAAGCCGGTGGAACCTTTCGTCCGAACAATTTTCCAGCCCGTGTGCAACCGCATTCCTGATCAGACGTCGAAGAGCGATTTTTCTCTTTCTCAGCAAATCCAGCGCTCCGCTTCTTTCCGTAAATCCACCCCGCTCTCCTACCGAACGCCGCCACCTTTTTCGTGTCTCACCTTTACGGCCCGTCTCTCCTACCTCGCTAACCACGTTTCCCCGCCACTTTCCCCTTTGTCCAGAGATTCGGTATCGACTGGAAACTTCGTTTCTCTCTCTTCGTGCCTGTGATCCGGAAAATCCCTGGAACACCGACGTTCGTATGCCACGGTGGGTGCGTGCGTGTGCCACCACGGTAAACGTAACCGTGTTTGCGAGACGAGCTCGAGCCACCGGCACACGGAGAGAGTTATAGTCGCTGGAGAGACTCGTGGCCGGCTTCCTTCCGAGCGGATATTTCCGCCAGCGAGGAATACAGATGTCGGGCAGACGGCGAGAGAGGAAATGGAGAAGGCAGAAGGGATGGCCGAGGAAGGGTAGTATGCCGCGTGAACGAGGAACGATCAGGACGGGAGGAGACGGCGGCGGCGATGGGGTTGAGAGCCCTGGAGACCGAGGGATTGGATTAAAACTCGAAATCGAGTTGTCCCTCTTCTTTTCGCGCTCGGCCAAATTTACTTTGCAAACATTCCACATCCTCGGTCGACGCGATACGTCAGTTTTTCGATCCTTCCTCGCCTATTCTCCTCGCCGCCCGTCCGCCCTTGTTTTCCTTTCGCGCGCTTATTATTCTTCTCACCCCTCGCGGCCGCTTTTATTCCCTCGTCGTCACGTCGTCGAGCTTTTCCTCCTTCGAAACGCTCCGCGCTCATCCGAGACTTTGCCTAGGACGAAATCCGTTAAGAGCTGGATCCAGCTGTTGATAGTAACGTGGAAACGAGGTTGCGCTTAATATCGTGATTCTATTACCAGCGATCTGGATAGGAACGTTCAATTCCATTCCGGAGTAACGCGAACCGGTCCGGGAACTGCTCCGGATTCGGCATCGACCTCGCGGCAAATTTCATTTGCGTTTCAATGTCCACGTCGAGTCTTCGTCTCGGCTAATTAACGCTGCGTTGATTTCGTTTCGCTCCCTCACCTTCCCGGCGCTTCCGTCGTTCCGCCACGCGTTTCGACACAGTCGAAAACGACGTGTCCTTTGTCCCCGTCTTCCGTCCTCTCGGAACGCTCGATTCTTCCCGACGTCCTCTCCCAACGGCGTCGTCGTCGTTGTCGTCGTCGTCGTCGTCGTCGTCGTCGTCGTCGTCGTCGTCGTCGTCGTCACCCTTTGTCGTCACTTTCTCGTGTTCCTCCGTTGACTGGCCTGTCGATCGTCCAATGAGATTCCCTCGATCCTGTCGTTAGAATCTTTTCCAATAACACGTTTGCTCGCAGAGCCGCGACGACGAATCTCATTTGCACGTAGGAATTCGCGTTCATCCGACATTCCGAGCCGCGTTCTTCCGCCGATTAGTATTCTGACGCTTTTCACCAGATCCGATGAGACGGGAAAGGAGAAAGAAAAACGGTGTTTCCCAAACCAGAAGCCGAGGCAGGAATTAATTACGAGCAACATTCGTTTGCCGACACTTAAGCCCGAGACGCAACTCGATCGTCCGCGACGAGGAAATAAAATTGTTTCTGCTAACGAAACGCTTGGGTGGTAGGTAGCACCGGGATCAATGGAATTCCCTCCGATCCCTGTTCTCGATATTCCGCGTAATCTCCTCGAGTATGATTAAAAAGATCTTGGGTATTCAGTCGGGTCGCCCGGAATTGCGATTTTCGTCGATTACAAGTTACCAAACCGGATCATTGTTAATCCAATCAGAACGCCGTTGTAGAACGTCATTAATGACCACGGATCGATACCGATTGTGCACTCTCTGCGAGGTATCCCTTTCACCGGGCATGCTCCATCCCCTGCAGCTTCTCTATCCATCCCAAGTCCAGACGTACGTGTTCTCGTCTGCGTTTGCATTATGCTCGTAGTCCAGGAGAATCAAAGCGAGTGAATCAATCGGGTGAACGCAGTCGGTTCATAGCCATGGCTTTCGCGATCCAAATTGTTATTACCGGGGCGACATTGGGCCGTGTTCGCGGAACAATGGCGCGCCCGAGTTGTCGCGTGCTCGACGGCAACCGCCTCGATAAATTTGATTCGAATCTGGCCAGACATTGACCTACCAACGAGACTCGTCTGTGCCCTCTAAATAATGCATCTCTCCATTCCCGGCGAGCCGGAAGATCGGATCGATAGAACTTGTCGATCAATATGCCGGAGGATTTTCCATACGATACCGCGCCCGTGCGTAACGATCGCGGCAGTTGCAACGACGCGGTTTGCGAAGATTCCCTCGGTGGATTAATTGGAAATTGTTTTTGCGCTCTTTTACTTTCCCATCGGCTTAAGGAATCCTCCGCGTGCATCGGGCGTTTTTAAAGCTGGAATCGCGCGTACCGATACCGCGATAGATAGGGTAAGTCGAAACTCATTCGGAGGGCAATCGGATCGACGCTCGCTTACGCCGGTGGAAATCGGTCTAGGCCACACCGTCGTCACAATGGGTCCAGGGAAATCGAAGTGTGGAATTGAATTCTATTCCAGAGTGGATTCGCTCGGACTATCGGAGTATCTTTGCCTTTCCAATTCTCTGATCCTTATATACGGCACACAGCAGCTAGTACGCTCTCGCCTTTTTTACCATACATTTATTATATTCCCTATCGCGCCATCGAGGCGAGCCTCTTTTTGCGCGACAGATCGCGCAGATTCCCTCCGATTTGTCCATCATCGGGCTCGTAGAACGGAAATCGTCGATCGTCGATCCAGAGAAAGCCTCTCTCCGACCAGGAAGAAAACGACCACGGGATTTCGCCGGAGTGCATCGCGAAGGAAAAATGAAATCTTAAAAGAATTACGCGAAATTTTATCGTATTCCTCGGTAGATTTACTACGATCGCTTAACCCCCGCCTCCGAGCCTCGACATGGCCGACATCGAACGACTACCAAATGGTTGCTCCCGGCGTACGCCTGACGATAGCTTATCCCGAAACTGCTATTAACAACTTTCTAGCATGACTATTGTTTAAAACTCAGCTCCGATACTTGGAAGTTGTTGGATGGAATTTCGTTGCGCGAAATTATCGACTTGCAAAGTTCGGCTGGCCCCGAACTTCGTTATAAGTTATTTACTATAAGTAGCTCCGTGTAAGCTTTTATAAATCCACGGGCTATTAAATATCGTATTAGCGCGAAGACCGAGGAAAGTCGGAGGGTCGACTATTCTTTGCCGACTAATATTTCTGTGTAAAAAAATTCCTGAATAACAGCACCGGTACTTACCTGCCTCCGGACGCTGCCGGAAAAACGCAAAGATCGCCGGGTGAGCTGCTCGTTAAAGATCCTCGTTAATTAAGCAAAGTAGAGGAGAAGAGTACACGCGGAAGAAGCTCGCGAGGCGGAGCGAATCGTATTCGTTATCGCGATCGAGCGAAAGATAACGAAAAAGGGTGTGCAGGGTATCGAAAAAAGACAACACGGTCGATTCGTTTTTAGTCTTTCTTTTATAAAACAAAGTCGTAATGTACTGATAGTTCCTTTCGTTTAATGTCAGTATACATCGTAGTACTCGTATTCCTTGACCTTCTTAACGGTTTCACTGACGAACGATCGATCGTTCGCGCCCGGGTGGACGACGATCGATCGATCGGGCTCGATCGATAGACCGAACCTCCGGGGTTGCTGTAAAAACAGGCAATTCGAGCAGAACGGCACGGCGAACGTAGACCGGTAAAGCTGCCTCGGATACCACCCTTCATTTCGTGTTTTATTCCGCTTCCTTTTTCGAAAAGCCCCGTTTAATTATTACCCTCCTTGTTGCTGTCTTTCCTTTTCTCTCTCCTTCGACCCCCCACCCCCACCCCCTGAACCGAACGCGTAAGCTCGACTTTCTTTCGCTTAAAATGCTAGAAGGAGTAGCTCGTGCTCTGCGAAGTACCTGTTTTCTCGTGCTGCCGGTTTCGACAACGGCTCTCTCTCTCTCTCTCTCTCTCTCTCTCTCTCTCTTCTCTCTCTCTCTCTCTTTCTCTCTCTGTCTCTCGCATTCCGATCGCTCCACCAGACCTCTTACTCTCCTTCGTCTCCTCCGGACCTCTCCTTCGCTCTCGGAGAATTCTCGAAGAAATTATTACAATATATGTATATGTATATATTACTATAGAATCGCTATAACATCTCGATATACAAGTAAACCAATCTCAACAATATCCGCGAAAGTTCGTCTAGATAAAATTCACGTAAACCTGTTACATCGTTTGGAATAATCCGAAACTAAGGCGATCGTGTATCTATATGTACAACGCAACGATTATCACATGGTTAACCATAAAATTATTACAACTGTACAGAAAGTTGCTTCGGTTCTCCTTAAAGAAAGACACGTTCGATATTATTGCCATCCATTTCGCCTAACCGCCTCCTTCTTCTCTTCACCCCTCTGCACCACCCCAGCATTTCGACGAGGACATCCACGATCTTTTCCCTTTCCCGTCTCTATCCTCTGAACGCGTTCCGACCTACCGACCACGCAGCAGAGAAACCGGCGTCTCCGATATCCGCGATAACCGTCTTCCGGTCAGCCGGAGAGAGGACGAGCAAAAATCCACGCCGAACACGAGCGACGCTCCTGCATTTCTCATCGCGTTTTACAACCTGCGGCAGCCTTATCCCGCAAACGAACGTCGGTCGTGCGATGGGTCCGCGGTCTTGACGGAACTTCCGGTTCCCCACGAGTTCCGCCGAGGGTGCGCTCTATCCACCGTACTCGCTTCATCCTCCACGCTTTTCCTCGGTTATTCGTGAAAATTGCGAGAACGTAGCTGCTCCGTTTCCGTGGCAGCGAGCATTTCCTTTCCGGAACTCGTTAAATTTTCCACGAGAATTTTCGCGGTCGGCGTTTACGCGATTCGCGCGGAGCGATAAGCAGCTTACATTCTGGAAAGACGCGGCGCACCCTCTGCTAGTTCGACTCGAGAGGATCGGCGAACGAGATGGTAGGATATTCCGGAGCACGGGACGGAGCGGAAGTGGATCGCGGACGATCGAGAGATTCGCCGGAAGCGATTTCGCCGTCGACGTTGCTGGGATTTTTCGTCGACGCGAGTGGCAACTTCGTTGTATAAGAACGAACTTCCTAACGAATAAACTAGGTACCTCCGTTCTTCCGTTTCGCCGCGCGGCTGCGACGCGTCTCCAGGCGGCTGCAAGCGGCTGAGAGCGGGTGGAAGCGGCGGAGAGCGGAGGCGTCTCGTATAAAATCCATTATATTCCACGGAGCGTTATTGTCTCCCGTCGGGGAATCGCGATCGAAAACTGGTCCTCTGAATCGTCGTAACCGACTTACGCCGATTCGATTACGCGCCGGCTGCAACGTGTTTCTCCGGCCAACGCGTGTTTATTTTATTTCGCTATTTATTTATTATTTATTTATTTTCCACCGTAGCCCGGTGAATTTTCGACCGTCCGCCGTATCCTCCCTCTATCTCGTTCTCTCTCTCCCTCTCTTTCTCTCTCTCTCTCTCTCTCTCTCTCTCTCTCTCTCTCTGTCCGCTTTTCTCCCTTTCTTCGCGCGTTCCCGCTCGTGACCGGGCGAAAATGTTGAAACTCGTGAAACGCAATTAACGCGTCGGAGCCGGTGGTTGTTTCCGCGCGTGCGACGACTCCGGTGGATTCGAAGGGAGGTAAATAATGTTTGCCGGAGGAAAGGCAGGCGCGCTTATCGGCGGAGGAAATGTCGCGGGTGTGCCGGGATCTCGAGAGGAACGCTCGTGGAGAACCGGTGATCCGTCAGCGTGCTCGGCCTCCCCCGTTTCCGTCGATCACGCTGTCGCATCCGCGCTCTACGTCCATGACCGATCAGCCGAATACGTAGACGAATACACGTTGAGGAAGGAATGGAAGACTTTTATAGATTAAACTTGACGTAAAACGAATTCCGCGCCCATCCAGACCGCGCTTGCTTTCTCTTTTCTTTCTCTCTCACGGTTCCGCGTTCTCGCGGGTTCGCTCTCTCGGTGTTCCGCCGGCTGTACACTCGTGTCTCGCAACGCGCGCTCCGTTCGCGCCTGAACACGCGTGTGTGTTGGTGTCCGCGCAGGAATCCGTGACGCCGAGAGGAAGGTGTCCGGAGAAAAGCGTCGCGGGACAGCGGACGTCCGCGCGCGCGCGTCGTCGAATTCGAATGGGAAAGTACTCTAAGTAGGAACTGAAATTTTCTTCGAGAGTGTTCCTGCGGCGCGCGCGGCCGTGCACCGCCCCGGCGATCACCGATTCCCGCGAGCGTGCGATGAAAACGGGACGTTTCTCTGAACAGAAAATTACGAAGCTACGTTTTACAGACTCGGTGCACGGTTCCCGCGTTGAACTCTCGCTTGGTCTGACTTTTCGCGTGGCTTTACGAAGTAGGCTGACGTTATTGCTGCGTACAGTCGCGGGATCGTCGTCGAGAATCCGCGCGTTTTAAAGAGAAACGAGACGGAATAAAAAGAACGTACAAAATCGATTCAGTCACGTTGAATCGGGAGTCGAGTCGTGTGCAGCATTGTCGGTTTTTCTGTTTTCTCGTTTTTGTTCTTCCTCCTCTTGACGGTAAACGCAGCGAGCGTCAGTGAATCGTCGACGACGTGGTTCAGTTTCGAAACGTTACGGTTAATCGCTAACAACGAGTATCGAGATCAATTAGTCGACGCTTGGGTTCGACGAAAACCTGTGTTTCACTACGGAGAACGGATCAGCCTCGCGATCCTCCGCGTGCACAGTTAAAAAATGAGAACGAAACGGCGCCCATTAGACGACAGAACGGTCGAGGCGCCTTAGCGTGACTACGTGTAGTCGGAAATTTTGATTTGCGTTAGAATCCGGCTCGTGACGGAGCTCGTGACGGAGCTCGTGCAATTCTCGAATCACGAGGACGAGGAGATCGCGTTGCTACTCTTTCGTACCCGTTCGACGCGAGTTAGGTGTAATAGTAGCTTAGAATAGATCTGGAACGAGGTACCGTTTTCGCGGATCGATCCGAAGCGACACGACCCCGCGTTCGAGAGGGGAAACCTCGAAGGGATCCACGAGAGATCCGCCAACGAACGCAAAAGTCCAGCGGTGTGATGTGATCGGTAGTATCGTCTTTCGTTTGATTGTTCGAGCATTTTTCGGTGTGATCGGAGGAGGAGGAAGCGCGCGCGTGCTTGTCGCGGCCTCGACCTTGTCGAGGACGCCTCGATACTCCTGGATCCTGAGATCGAGCCACGAGGATCGATCGCGGCGACGATCGCGATGGAAATTCGCAAGGTTCTCGTTTCGCGTACGGATCGGATTAAAACGAGTGTCGGCGAAACGCGATTAAACGTAATGAATATTAACCAGCGGAATAATCGTGCTCCGTTCGAAGCTTCATCGACGCCGGTCTGCCAAATTAACAATCATCCCTTTGACGCGACGTAATCCTTCTTCCGCCGGGTCGCACGGTTGTTCCGGGCTCGAGGTCTCTGTTCGTTGTCAGGAGCGTCCTCGCGATCGCGCGAGGGATAAAACTGTTTTCTCCATTGCCTCGGAAATTCGCGACTCGTCACCTCGCAGCGATCGCGATGGTCTCGGTTGCTCGCGAGTATTATCGCGTCTCGTTTAATCGCGCGCTCGCTATTGTCTCTGGATAGAATTCTCGGAACGTCGCACCTCGGTTTCCCTCGTTTCGCTTTCGTCTCGGTCATCGTCGTTTACGGTGAATCGACGGTGAATCGACGGTGAATCAACGAGAAACGCGTGTTCGCTTACATCTAGAAACGCTGCTACTCGAAGAAAGATGGGAACGAGCCGGAACCGATGGTGTTTGGTCGCGTTTCCGCGGAGAGCCGTCGCGCTCGACTCGAGGCCGAAAACCGGCTCACTTCCGGCTATCGGTTTCCTCCTATCTACGCTAAGACACCGCTCGCAAAACCTTCGATTACCGTAACTACAGTCTCGCGTTCGCTTTTCATCCTGCGTAGCTGCACTCTCTCTGTCGCTCTCTCCGCGACAGACGATCAACGCTATTAGACAGTAGAACTTGTTGCATCGATAATAATGTCGGCTAACAATGACGGTAGTAATCGATGACGATAATCTTAATGATATTTAATAGTCATCCGTAATGTCGGTACTCTATGCGTGTGTATATATATATATATATATGTATATGTATACGTATATACAATATAATACGATTTACAATAATTTACGATAATCGGTACCATAAATCGTCTTTTTATTCTCTTTCTCTCTCTCTCTCACCCCCCCTACCCCCCAAGTATCTAGCCCCACTGCCGCCGTTCGCTTGTCGGAGGCTTCGGCCATCGCCAAGTCCGGCCAGCGTGGTGGCGGTAATCGTCCATCCCGACGCACACACCTTGAAAGCGTTTTAGTGATATCACAGTGATTTCATTGCTCCAATATTATCGATAGAGTTCGTCCTCGCGGCGCTTAGCGCGAGATCGTCGGGTTACCCGTCCATTCGTACCCTTTGAAAGGGGACGCGCACCCCGGTCGCGTGCGAACGCGCCGCGGTGAAAAGGAAATTTTGTTGGTTTTTTAATCATTCGCGGAGGAACACCGCGGATGGAGGGTTTCGACGCGACGGGATGGTAAATTGACGGATAAATTAACTCGCGTGGTTCTCGCGGTATTAAAGAGCGGAACGATGCGCGGCCGGCGTGCGCGCGCGCGCACGTGCGCTCTGGAATTGTATCCGAGCTGTTTTTTAACCGCGACGAGGAATTTCAAACGGCAAAATATTTCGCTTAGCATTACAACGGATGGGAAACAATGGCGGATGATAATTGAACCCGTAAATAAAGGTGGGCAGGGTTTTAAAAAGGGAGGCGGAAATGGAGGAAGCGGGAATTAATTACGAGTTTCACGGCGTGGACGCGCGTTAGGAAGGCGCGCCGCCGTTATCGCGCGTTTAACGCTGTAGAATTTCAATCGACTGTTTAGTTTGCATAATTTTCGAACAATGTATTATTAATGCCGGATTATCCGGATGTAAATTTCGCGAGTTTACAAAAGTTGCTGGAGCAATAAGTCCGGGTTACCGGGATAATTAATCCAAGTTTTTGGTGGGCGATTCGCAGTGAAATATACTAGGTTCCTCTGGTTTCCTACGGACGGGAGAACGAATCTCGGAAGTTTGCCTTTCCGGGAGATGAATCGAGCGATAAAAGTGTCCGGTTATGACTGTATAAATCGTAGGGGGGCACAGGTCGGCGCTGGTTGTCCTCGGCCCTTTGGAATATCGAAGAAAATGTTTCGGCAAAGTTTGATTGGAATTTCGCGGGTGGATTATTAGCGCGAGGGGCTGGGATGGACGTGACGAACGATCTCGCTCAACCTCGGAATCCCGAGCAGACAAAGGGCTGTTGCCGCTCGACGAGTAGAAATAATAATCAAAGTCGATCCTTGGATCCCTACGGCGACGCTGGATTATCCGATATACAAGAATGATCGATGGTAGTTGTGTAATAAGAACGAGAATGATAATGGCGATAATAAGAATAATGGTAATCTGTTAATAATAATAAGAATAATATTAGTAACAATATACATATCTGTGTACAATGTGTATAAATACAAAGTATCGTGTCTTCGTTAATTCATTATTTAATCTCGTGACAACGTGTCGCGTGTCGCTTAGGTTCAGAGACGGTACGAGCGTAATTATCGATTAGAATGATCGTTCCTTTTAAATATATCGTTTACCTTGTCCTCCATCTTTCACAGCGGTCCCTCGAATACTCGTCCTTCGTCGTTTCCCTCGTTTCCCTCGTTTCCCTCGTTCCCAAGTAGCCAAACCTCGCCACGTCCTTAGGTCTTTCTAATGCTGCTTTAGTTTCTTATGCTTACCGCTTAACTTTTAACATCGCGCGTACGTATGGTAATGTAATTAAGTACTTACTGACACACAGAGAGATTCATCGAAAAATTTGGTTTGCAAAAAATCCGGTCGACCGCCTAAGGCGAGGTCGCCGCGTACACGTAGTTTCGTTAACAGTATTAATGGCAAACGACAGTACGTTACGATAATTACTTAGTACGTTGCATTTTACGGATTCACGGTGTACTCTTTTCTTTCCCGTTCCTCGTCCTTTTTCTTCTTCCCAGCGTTCGCCAGCTTTCGCCAGCGCGAGACACGCCCGTTAGACGCTGCGCGTGCTTTCTCGCCGAATCGCTTAATCCTACTATCTTACAAGTAACTCGTTTACAGGAAAAAATCGAATCTCGCTGTCGATACTTTGCTTATGCCTTACATCGATCTAATTAAGTCTGAGACTAACAACGAGGAGAAACTCTTCGACGACTCTTTTATTCGCTCTTCTATTGCTCTGCGTCGGCGTGTATACGCGCGCGTGTCTGCGTGTAGGTGTGCGTGTGCGTGTGTCTGTGTCCGTGTATCCGCGTGTGCGCACGCGTCACGATCCATCGCCACTGCGACGTGGAATCGTTTCCGACGATCTTCGATCGTTCTCGTTGCTCTCCGGGAAACACGACGAGCGTTCGACGAGGAGTAGGACACATCCGCGGAATCGAATACGAATAAGGACTTTGGGAAGTAGGGAAAAAAAGGAGAGAAAGAAAGAAAGGGCGACGGGAGGAAGGGACGAAGCTCAGGGGATTTCTGGGTGTCTCTCCTCGGCTCGACGGGATTTCTGGGTCGCGATCGAAAGCGATTCGAGGGCTGGAGACGTGCTGCGAGATCCATAGATCGCGAGGAACCGCGAGGAACCGCGAACGTGGTGTCGGATACCGGCGCTGACGAGACGAAGGAGCGAGGAGAAAAAAGCAGCAGGGAGCCCTGCATCGATGCTTGATCGTCTGAAATATTACCGTGCATCCGGCTTCGCGGTTCGAACGTAAATTCCACTCGGTTACGCGTATCCATCTCCGGCTTCCGTTTACGCGTTCGAGAACATAATATCTTACGAGAGCATCTCGAGTCTTTTTATTTCGTGCACGATAAATTCCCAAGGACCCAGTCGACCGTCTAATGCAGGATTTCGCGTTACAAAGTATGCTCTGTAATATTTCGAGAGACGGGGTTGCGCGAGCTTGCGCCGGGGGTTGTGCGCGTTGTATTGTTCGAGCGAACGGGGAATCGAAGGGTGGAGCCGAGTCAAGGAGACAAATATCGCGTTGCGAACGCTTCCATTCGTTTTTCCCTCCCCGGTATTTCTCTTAATTCTACATGCCAACCGCTAATATCGCCGCGGAGCAGCCGCGGAGCCGCGGCGGAGCTGCACAAAGGTAGCCGGGGTAACAAATGCGCGTCACGTTCCTCGAGGCAGTCGAAATCAATTTCCATAGAGGGAATCGCGTCGAAAAGTCTTGCCCGCTTTTATCCCTGGTTTTCCACGCGAAACCGCTCGATGGTTAACCGTGCAAACGTTGCGTTTGCACCCGGTCGCGGCCCACTCGAATAATCATCGAGGGTGCATCGACCCCGTTTCGCCCTTTCCTACGCGATCGATCCATCGAGATCGTTAACGTTGCCGAGGGAAATCGGAATAAAGATAGGAATACCGGATCTATCGGATGGATCTCGGGCAGGCGGGTAATCCAATGGATCTTATCGGCGCGAGCCTTATTGGCCGCGCGCGGCAGAGAAGCCGCCGCGACGCTTTGCCCCAGTTGCCCGTGTAACGCGTCGAGCTCGGTCCGAGAGAGAGACAGTGGTAATGCGGGGAGAAAGCCGGGCACACGCGTGTATTACCTACAACGTATGTACGCTTTATTGATTTATCGCTGTAGCGCGCTGCGTGTCACGTAGATGCGTGCACGCGTGACATATGCACGGGGGTGGCTGTAAAGGGGCTGCGGCTAATTCGTAAATTAGTTTCGAGCGTAGGTGCGGAATACGCGCGCCGCGCGTGTATATGGAAATCGTTTTATCCCGACAATGTTTTATTTAGTCGTTCGCTCGGAACGCCGACCGGGTAATTCGTGGGAAAAATTTCCCGTCCAACTTTTTGGCTCTCGGATATATCCTCCGCGGTTATCCTCGATGGTTATCCTCGATGACGATCCTCGACGGCTGCCCCCGATGACACGCTCGATCCGGGATGCAAGGGCAGTTTTTTCCGAAACACCTTTTTCACCTTCGAACGGAAACGCGATCCCGAAAGTTACGAAAGACCGCGGCGGAACCGAAGGGTTCGAAGTGTTATGTGCTCGCGTGTCGGATTCGCGGGAAACGAAGGCTCTTAATGCGTAATCTTGGCCCGGATATAGCCGGATTTCCATTGGATTTCGGGCACCGGAGCCCGAAGGTAATTTTTTCTTCCTGTTCCTCGGGGTCTGACCGCGGCGATGATCTTTAATCCGCGGGACAGAGGGACCGGGTCGAACGGAACGGTGGAAAAGTTGCGGGGAAATTGTTTCGCGAAATTTGTTCCGCTGGCTGGGCCGCGCTGTCGATTTACGAGCATCGTTTTTGGCGATCTTCGATTCGTTTCGGATCACTGCCGGGGAGATAGGCACACGCGATCGTTTCCGCTGGTACGTGCAACGTTCCGCCTGTTCGGGACGCTGGTGATCGGATCCGGTTGGCACGGTATCTTGCTTCTTGCGATTTCGATAACGAAACGGGGGTGGTCAAGGGTGAAATCGTACGATTCCGCGCGAGGATGGAAATTAGGCGGGTATAGGGGAAATCGAGTGGCCGGATACGAGGGAGAATCGACGCGTGTATCGGTGGGCATAATCGATCGAGTAAAACCGATGCGCGGCTGGATAAAACGGGTGGATGTTTAGTAAAAGTGGTGGCAGGTTCGTGCCGGTTTGATCGATTTCGAGGGTGGATACGGAGCCTTGGCGAGGCCGGCAGGCGTTAAATTATAAAGCGGCCGATCGCGAATTGGCACCCCAGCGCGCAAACATTGCGTAATGCCGCGTAATAATTGAAACCGCACCGGTCCTCTGTGTTGGCTTCGAGCGGCGCCAATAAACAAATAAAGCTACGCGTTCATCTTTAAACACAGCCCTATCGGGGTGCAGCGTAATCAGGTTTAATATTTCAAGCCGAACGAACTGAAATTTTCTCTCCATGCGCCCGTTCTTCCTCCTTTTCCTCCCCTTTGTTCGCGCCAATTTCAACCCCCGTCGCTGTCGATCCACGATCTTCTTTTCTTCTCTCGCTCTCTCCCTCCCTCTCTCCTCTCTCCTTCTTTCCTATCCTTACGTCTTCTTCGTTCGATCTCGCTTTTAAACCACCTTACGACCTGTTATTTAAATCGATAGAATTCGAGAAAACTCTGCTGATTAAACGATTACGCGATTAAACGTCGCCTACGGATAAACGGTGTGTGTGTGTGTGTGCCTATTTAATAGGAAACATGCTGGTCTCTGGTTTCGCGCAATTGTCCCACGACGATCGTCCCGATCACGTCTCTCGTGAACTCGTGCTCGCTTCGAGATCCTCGCCCTTGGCGCGATCGTGTCCCGATGTGCGTATATAATCTCGCAAAAAGAGTAAGTATCGTTACACGCGCGCGACGTATGTCAACCGTTCCGAAAGTTTTCGTTCCGCGTCGCGTGAAAACGGGGAAACAATTACTCGTCGAAACTGCCACCCCCTGTGTTTTCTTCCTCGTTCCCCGACGCGTCGCGATTTTCTTCTCTCTCTCCTCGGCGAAAGTTCGCGCCGACGACTTCGTCGCCTCGGAGATTTCGGGCACCCCGTCTCGCGCCCCTCGCGAATCGAACAGCGGGTAATTTCGAAGCGAGTCGAAGCGAGCGTAAAGGCGACTTTACGCCTTGGTCAGCCGCGTCGGTGATGTCGAAGAACGGAAACTTTCCGAACGGGTCACTCGCGACGGTCGTATTATATACACACATACACGTAGCTATACATATCTACATTCACGTACATCGATAGTAAGTGGATTGTCGCGAGTTTTTAATTTACAATCGGACCGTGTGCCGCCTGTCGAAGGAACTCGGAGAAGAAAGAATGCCGGGGATGGCTGGTCGCGCGTGCATTCCTCTTCCCTGTGGAAGGACGAAATGGCGAGGTCGCGAACGGCCGCTTCCACGACCGCTTCCACACCGGGGAAAACGTCTCGGACACTTTTCGTTCGACGCGTAATTAGTCCGCTATCGCGACTCGGCGGTGTTTTCCGGCGGTGGCGGCGCCGCGCTGGCTGCCGCCGTGTTCCATCTGTCTTCGACGGTGTCACGTTGAATCGACAACCAGTCGGAAGTTGTACCCGATCGAGGTAGCAGCGGCAGCTGTTGCCCAAACACACCGATAGTCCGCGGCACCTCGTCGAGGATTCATGGCTGTCACTGGCAATCGGCCCATCGAGTTTCTCCGCTCTCGCGATATCTTCGAATTCTTCGCGCGATCCGAGGGGTGTATCGCGCGTACTCGGATTTCGAAGGTTCGCCGCGATGCCGAATTTCCCGGACGCGCACTACCTTCCGTGCGTCCGATTTACCGTCGCGAAGGCGTCGCCTCAGACGTTCCAACTGGACGCTGCCTCCGTGGGTATCCTGCCACCTCGCTTGCGTCGGAAAGGCGATCGAGCCGTCGGTCGATTTTCCATCGCGGTACCTGGAGCACGTTCGCGAACGTTCGTCCAGGCTCGACGGGATTATTTGAAGAGTATCCTGCGGAACGCGCGGCGGAAGTCCTTGTTGAAGACGGTGTAAATGAAGGGGTTGAGGGCAGAGTTCATGTAGCCCAGCCAGAAGGCGATGACGAACGCCTGAGTGGGTATCTCGATGCCCGGGAACAGAGGTTTCGCGATGTAAAGGACGAAGAACGGTAGCCAGCAGGCGATGAAGCTGCCCATGATAAAGCCGAGTATCAGAGTCGCTCGTTTCTCCTTCTTCCTCGCCAGTCTCCTCTTCTCTCTCTCCGGGTCCCGTGGCTTGGAGGACTTGGGCTCGGTGCCCGACTCGTCCTTGCCGGACGCCCGGCCTCCGTCGCTGTGCTCTTTCTTCAACTTGCCCAGGTTCCTGCGACCGAAGATCGGCTGGCAGAGCCGCAGCTTCAGAGGCTTCACCACAGCGCACCTGGTCACGACGCCGCTGTCGGAGGACGACGGGTCGAACTCGGACACCATGTCGACGTCGATGCCGACGCTCAGCGCCCTGCTTCGCGGCGGCACGCTCGATTGCCCGTCGCCGTTCACCGACAGCGTCGCCTTCAGGCTGCTCTTTTGCACCGGCACCGGGATCGTCACCTGTCGAACAGATACCATGGAACAGGGTTACTTTGGCGTTAACGATCCTCTCACAACCGTGCCTCTCGCGTTTGCCAAGGACGATCGACGGTAGTCGTTCGGAGCATCGCGCGTGATCGATTCGATCTCCATACCGGAGCGATAAAGCACCGTGGCCCCGATTCGCGGCACCTTTATTCCATTCTGTTTGCACGAGGAAACAGTCGTGCGAGGAAACTGAAATCCAATAGCGAATTTCTGCTTTCGGAGATTTACTGGCTCCACTTTTATGCGCCGCCCCTTCTCCCCTCGCCGCGTCGCGAATCTCGAGGACCGCGTCGCTGTATCGCCAAACAGGATGTATTCGCATCCCGACCATGAAGCCCGAGTTATTGGGTAAGTGCATTCGGGATGCGCGCGTGGAGACAGGTGTCTTTCGTGTCTCGAGCTATTCGATCCCGGGGAATCTGCTACGCTTAGAAAAAGACGTTCGCCAGAGATGTTTGACGGTTCCGCTACCGAGAGGACGCGGAAAATTCCGGGAAAATTCTGGGAAAATTCTGGAAAAATTCCGAGAAAATAAGAGGACACCAGACCCGGAGGGAACGAGTGGAATCGGAATACGTTTGAACAAGCCGGTAACACGGGTCACTCGGAGTTTCGTCGTAACGAAGGACAATGTCTGCTCGACTCCGAGCACTAGCACGTGCGTTAAAGTACCCGTAGAATTTGAAATGCGTGCTCGTAACTCGAGCGTGATGGATGGTGGGACTCGCGGCGAGTCGTGGAAGAGAGTAACGTCGTTAAACCCACGGAACGCCGTGTCCCGTGTCAGTTTTCGGAGGCGAAACATTCTCACCGCGGTGCCTTGCCGCGAAGCGAGGCAAAAGTAAAGTCGAAAATGGGGTTTCGAAGGGATTAACCTTGAGCGTGTCCTTCTCCTCCATGGGAATGCTGCTTCCTCCGCCGGGATCGGCCTCGGAAGTACTGACGTCGCTGGCAAAGTCGCAGGTGACGATGGGGATCTGAACCGGCTGGTTCTCGATGGTGGCGACGTTCTCCATGACCGAACCCGGTGGCTTCTTGGTCTCGGTGGCCGGCGTGCTCTGCGTGAAGCTGGTCTGCCTGACATCCGGGGACTCCGGCGGCACGACCGCGCGAGGACGCGGTTGCTTCCGGATGCCGCGCCGCGCGCGAGCCTTCGCCGCGAAGTAAATCCGTATGTACACGAACACCATGATGCACGACGGGATGTAGAAGCTGCCGAGCGCGGAATAAACGACGTAGCCGATGTCCTCTGAAAGCTGAAACAGAAATGGATGGAACGCTGAGTGGCCACTTTGTCGCGCAACCGTTTTTCCTTCCTTTTGTTTCTTCGCGGCTAATCGTAGTAATTTGTCGCTCGAATGCGTTTCGTCGTTGAACGCTGACGGAACGGTTGCCGCGCAGAGCAGAGCAGAGCTCGTCCGACCGTTCGACCGCGTACGAAAATCTAAGGCAGGCAATTCGAATCTTCGTGAAAATTCTGCTTTTCCCCCTGTGGCTTTGCGCGCTTCGCCGGCGAGTAATAGGGAATTTTTTTCCACTCCCAGCGAGATTAACGTAAATATATTGTCTCGGCGAATAGGAGGACGCGCAACGATGGAACTTTCAATCGCGAAAAGCATTTCAAGTTTCGTGCGATTACGCTCGTTACGGGAGACGGTGATGGGCAGAGAGATAGACGGAGAGATAGGGAGATTCGTTCCGTTCGCGGTTCAAAGGGAATAAATTTGCCGGGACAACTTTCGTCGGCCGGAGAAAAAAAGTTGCTCGCTCAATTTGACGAAATATGGGATTACGCGAGGGCGCGCTTGATTTTTTACGAGTTTCTTCGTTAGTCGTGGGATCGGGATCCGCGGAACCCGGGTAAAACCGATTGGTGAATGAACGCGATTTCCATATCCCGGTGAAACTTTCGATCCCGTTAGGCCGAGAAGGGCGGAGGGCGGGTTACGTCCTTTCCGTGTAATAACTTTTACGGTCACGCTCTCGTACGAGCGATACGCGTACGCGAGAACTGGGTTACGCTGTTCTACAATGCGAACGACGACGTTCCGCTTAAAAGTGACGCGCGCGCGGCCTAGAACGTGAAATACGAGCGCGTGTATTACACGCGCGTTAGAATTTAATTCAATTTAATTTACTCCACGGTCTCCTTCAAGCTCGCTGGAATAAAATGGGACGCTGCCCCTGAACAGGGCTCGTTTGATTCCGTGAAATAACTCCATCGTCACCGGAGACCGGTCTGGCCTTCCATTTGCATTTGAATTAACAACCGGGCGTATTCATTTACCTATTAATCGTCGGGACGGACGGGGTACGTCGATTTTTTCCCTTCGTCGAGGACCTTTGGCTAATCAGAGACCGAGCACGATTCGAATTCGGCGTAGTTCTCGCCTCGATCGAGTCCAGACGCGACGCACAGACGAAACAGTGGGTATCAAAGCGAATCGTAGGACGATGTTTTGGACTTTATCAGAATCGCAACGGGTGGGACTGCGATGAAACCGCCTAGATCTGCTGGCGGACCAGCGTATTCTGCTGCACCCCCTGGTAATACTCGGTATCGCGTTTGGTCCCTCTGCTCCTGCTCAGCTGGCCGCCATTTGCCGTTCCGAGCGCAGAAGTAACGAACCCTCTTGGGAATACACGTGATAGCGAGGTAGCAGTCGGAATCGGGTCTGTCGTAATTCCCTCTCCGTCTGGATTGTTACGAATTTCCGCACACGTTTGTCGGTAATGTTTTACGTCTTGCTGGAATGAAATTCGCCCCGTGGAACTGGCCGGTTTCGGTGAGGCGCGGTTGCGAGTCCGCGTCGACCGGCACGTACGCGCCGCGCTCCGATCAGCGCGTGTAAACTTCGATCTTTCAACGGTAACCGTTTAATCTTCCCCTTTTTCCCGCTCGTTGGCCGTTTTCTCCCTTTTTCCCTTTTTCTCCCGCGGCTTTCATAACGGCGGTTACGCGAGGCGGTCTCGAATGGCCGACACCCCGACGGTCGGGCCGTTTTCTTCCTTCCTTTCACCCGAGCTCGGCTAAAGGGATTGAAAGGCGACGAAAAGCGGAGGAAGCGAGCGTGAAGCGTTATCGCGCGAACGCGACGCGCAACCAGCAGTTTTGGCCGGGAGTCGAAATTCGCGAGTGCTCGGGGATCGATCCGCAGCCTTTTTCCCACTTCCGCTTGCGTTCACCTTTGATTTACGACCGGTTCGAAAATAAGTTCCTCCGGAGAAATTCATCGGATGATTAGTTAGCGGAACGATGAGGTCGATTCTTCCGCATCCTTGAAACCGAGCATTTCTCCGACCGTTCTGTATTATCGGTCACCTGGTCACGCTGCTTCCATTCTTGCCAAGAGAGAAACGGGCGGAAAGGGAGAGACGAAGTCTCGCGGTGACGTCAAACGTTAGTGGGCCACCGCCGCCTCATCCCTGCTTCCTTTCCACGGCGAATTTTACGGTTCACGGCTACGGAATTTTTTTTCCCCCCATTTCTCTCTCCCTACCTCTCTCTCTCTCCCTCTCCCTCTCTGTCGAGCCGTGCGTTTACACTCGCGGCTTTCTTAATGAAAAATTCATCAGGTCCCCGTGTGTCCGGCCCTCGGGAGCGAAAGAAGAGAAAGGAGCCTTCTCACGCACTCGGTCGCAGTCGCTCTGCCGCGAAGTAACCAGCAACTTCGAGCGCCGCGCGAGAACGAAAATTCATGAAATCATGAATAGTAACGTCCGTTTGAGCAAAGCGATATACGCCTGTTGGCCGGCCGGAAGAAAACGGGCCGGGCAAAGCCGCCGAAATCGCTATCCCGCGTCCATCTGGTGGCTCTGAAAAATTCACGAATCTCGCCGGTGAATTAAGGCAATCGCGCCGGGACTCGCTCCAGTCACGAATCCCCACGGGGCAGATGAATATTCGGAGGATCCGGGGAAATCGGGGACCACTGCGACGTTATTCCCATTCGACGATCCCGTTTCGGAGACAAGGAACAGTCGGTGCCGTTTATGATCGCAATTAGGAATCGTTGATTCAACGCCGGTCGATCGCGCGGTCGGTTGCGCGGAACGGAAACGAGGAAATAAATAGCGGAAAATAGGAGAAATCGGAGTAACGACGCGAAGGCCGAAAGATCGGTGGATTTCGATGGTTCGATGGTACACAGAGCGATTTCACGTGCTTTTTCTTTACGCGATGGATCTATCTACCCCTCGTTCGAGTTCATCGAGCTTTATACCCGGCGTTCAATCCGTTTCTTCTCTCAAACGAGTTCTCCGGGCCGTGATCGATCGGTCTCACCCTTCGAGGCGATTGTTGCGCGATCCGCGGAGTGTTTAAGTCAATTATCCTGTTTCGAGGGGTGGAAAATCAGGTGGATCCGAGTAGCGTGTTGCAGAGGTCAGAAAAGCCGGCGTTATAGCTTTGCTTCGCGATGCGCGTCGAGTGCAGAGCCGCGAGTGCACGAGAGCTGGATCCACGAGACTGCCTCAATTAAGTTCAACGGAGCCGAAAATGGCAGACGCAAGCTGGCTGGTCGTGTACCGAAATGCCGGTGGCCACGTTTTGTCCGACCCAATTAAATTTCTTTCTAGCTACCGTCCCGTTCCTTCTTTTCATCTAGATCCCGGCAAATCGTGCCCTTTAAGCGCGGCGTCAGCGTGAAGCCGAGAAAACGATTATATCTCTCCTACCCTCTAAATAATTGCATCCCGTCACCCCGGCTTGTCCGATCCTCTCTCGCGAGTATGTCCCGCCAGGAAAAAATTACATTTTTCAGAATGCCCTTAATTGAATCGCGCGCCCGTAATTAAACGGCCAACACTACCGTACGCGGGATAACCGTCCCTCTCTCTCTCTCTCTCGTCTCCTTTCATTCCCGAAAATACGACGTTTCGAAGCGAGCCAGGGTAAACACCCTTCCGTTTTACCTGATCGCGTGTTCCCGGCCTTTAATCGAGCTTAAACGCCCCTCGAATTCGACGCGTGATCCCGTATTCTATTCCAACGATTCGAACGTCTGGAGGAAGCTCGAGACTCGGAAATAGGGTAAAAGATCGGCAAGGAACGGGAGAATCGATGCCGGGATTATTTCCGCGGAAGAGCGAAATCCGAGTTATTGGTTACCGAAATCCACCCCCCTTCCCACTCCTTCTCGAGGAGGGTCCGGATTCTTTTCAATAAGGACGTGTCACCCTTTTCGCGAATAAGTATATACCCCGACGTTTCTCGTCCTCGTTCTCCCGCGATTGGACGATTCGCGGCTGCCGTGGAGGGAAACTCCAAGGATTAGAAATTCATCATGACGGTTGTGAGCCGGCGCGGCAGGGGGCCGTGGCGCGGGGTTTGCGGCGCATTTTACAGTCCCGTTCCTTTGACGTTCGCGATTGATACTCCCTTTGTCCCCAGCGACCATTGTTGCTTTCGGTAGCGGGCCTGCTCGACTTGAAATAGAAACGCGAAGAAATGAATTTCTTCCTTCCTTTCTCGTCGAACACCATAGTTCGGGGGAGGAAAAGAATAGGGGAGACACTGGCAGTCGCGATGGCCGTTATTAGCTATCGGAAGCGCAGGCTCGCCTAGTTATTCGGTTAGCCACCGAAGTTTCTCGCTTTAATCGCGTTAATATTTGATCGTCGTAAGTGGAACGAAAGCACGTAACTGCGAGCAGGTAAAACAATATTTGCCGAGATAACGCGAACGGTAACGTAATATTTTGGACGGTGTCCAGAGCCGACGTGGCCGAGACTCGGTTTCCGGGTTTGCTACGAACACCGTCGAATTGAAATCATTCTCGGCCGATTCCGCGGTTAATATCTCTCGTATTTCCCATTTCCTTTCCTCCTTTTATTTCCTCCCTTTTCCTCCTTTCGCGTTCCCCGCCCGACGAGGAATCGACCGAGACCAGTATGGCGTTTAATCGAAAATCATTCGGTCGGTTATCGACGCGCGATGCTCGTTCTCTGTGAAGATACTCGCTCGTATACTTTCCATGGGATCAAGGCTGGGGAAAAAATGAACGGAGCGGAAAGAAACACGCGGTTTGAAGCGGAATCGATGAGTCTGTCACGCGCAGATGTAAAGTGTTTGACATTGAAGTCGCTATGGGGATGAAAGGGACGGTTCGAAGCGGAACAAGCAGGCTGCGGAACGCTCGAATCAAATTCGCGCGCAGCCTAGTATGACCTGGTTTTCTGTATTTTTTTTTTTTTTCCTTTCCCTTTTTCCCCTCCACTCCCACTCTTCTCATTTCGCCGCTTCGTATAAAAAGATGTTGCTATTCCAACGAACGCTCTTTTATTTTCCCTATCCTTTCACCCTTTTTCTGCTGGCTTTTCAAACACGGATTGATGCGTTATGACATGCCGGAATAACGCGTGACGGCCGTGGACGAAGGCGAGATTACCAGACGCGCACCTCGATTCGAGGTTTAATTCTCGAACGGTCATCGGTCACACGCCATCTTTCATCGGCAGAATTCGGCATAGAAAGAATCGCGGACCGAAATTCCTCCTGTTCTTCCGGGTTTCCTCTCGATTCGAGCACACTCGCGCAGCTACGTTGCCGAGTCGACGTTATTCTCCGAGCCAACCTCGCGATTTCAATTTCTTCCTCCCCTTGCCATCGCGACTGTCGCCGTATTTCTATCCGGGCGATAGAATCGAATGAACCGTTGATTCTTCGGAAACGACGTCGTTTGGCGCGAAACACGGGCCGTGCCGGCGTCATCGAAAGCAGAGGGACATTAATAATTGCGCGACAGAGACGCGAGGCCGGGAGGAATGTAATCTCTTAGCGTCGCGAAATTCCCCGAATTTGCATCTTATTAAAAAATAATTCGCCGCGCGGAGCCGCCCCCGTTCCACGGAGGAACGCAATTTCAAGCCTAATCGCGTTCTACACGGTCGAGAGAAACGGGAACGCGTCTCTTTTCACGAGTCTGGCCGGCGCTGAACTTCTAGTCATTAAGAAAATTACAAGCAATCGGGAAGAGCGACGGCAAAGCTCCGAGCGAGGCGTTTCATTAAAGTTGCCCTTCGAAATCGCGCGCGTTCCTCGAAACAACGCGAGTCGCGACGCTAATTAAATCGGTCGCGTAAAATTCTCGCGACGGCGGTCCGCGATCGAGATTTCGGTCCACGCGCAAGCCGAGGCCATTTCCGCTGCGCGAGCCACCCCCAGCCTCTCAACCCCCAAGGGAATATTACTCGGCGAAAACGGTAACGTCGCCGGTTACTTGCGCATAAAGCGGCCGCCGCGTACGCCACGTACGTATTAAATTTCCCGCGACTCGCGTATCGCGTATCCGCGAAACAATATGGTACGTGCCGCAGCGAAACCGTGATACCCTACACGAGAACGAGCGTAATGTCGCGTAATAAATAAAACTCCGCAACCACCCCCGTTTCACTCCCATTTCAGCCCCCTTTGACCCGCCGCCGATACGCTTGCATTTGTTCGTAAGAAACATCGTTCGCCGCTTATGCGTTTTAACGTTTTCCTCCCCGGCGATAATTCTCGGCTCACTGCCCCGACACACTCGCCGATTCCCCCCTTCGCCGAATCCCCCCCCCCTTCCCCCACTGGAAACGTTTTCACGGAATAAATCGGCTGGATTACGTATTATCAAATCCCGATGAAACACGGCGCAGGGCAAACAATTTTCGAAGCAACCCGTTGTCGAGGCGCTGGCTTTTAAAAGGGAACATTAGTTCCAGCGTTGGGAAAGCCAGCTTTGCCGTTCGTTTTTCAGCGGATGCAATTAAATTGTCATCTTCGCTCGCCGCGCGCCCGGAACGCGCCACACGTACGCGGCGCACACGCGCATCGCCGCCGCTTTTTTCCAGCGTTGCGCGCGACCTCGTCCGCCTCGAATTAATACTTTTCCTCTCCGTTCCATCGGTCCGGAGAAAAACATCCAATTTCGTTTGCAATCCTGTTAGACGCAACAGCATTGCCGAATTCGTCCGCTTTAAACGCTCCGCCGTGCGCCTCTTACGCTCGCGCTTGCCTCTGTCAGCTGAACGGAACGCGCGTGGTAAATGCTCCAGGGACCAGTGCACTCTCCACGCTGCGTCGCGCTGATTTCCGCTCGGAAACGTCCGGTGATTTATTTATCCCGATACGCGGGCTATAATTGACTTCCATCTTGCCGTTCGTGCTCTCGGTTATTAAATTAAACGAAACGTACCGCGGGAAATTAACTTTCGGTTTGGAACACGGACGTTTATTCGGGAAGCGAGGAAAAAACCGGCGGAAAAGGGGGAAAAGAAATAATAAGAAAGGGAAAATAAATAAACAGACGTAGCGCGCGTAGGGAACGGGAAATTTTGGCAAAGCGGTGCGTGAATGAGGAATTTTTGGAAAAGCGAGTACCCCGGTGGCGGTGGTCGGGCAAACACTCTGTTCTCTTTTGCGCCCGCTCGAATGCATAATTAGCCAGCTCGTTCGCCGCGCCGCGGACGCGCCTATACAGCGGCCAGCGTAAAATATGAATCGTACCGGGGCTCGATTATTGGATTTGATGCGTTGTCGGGTGCCGGGGGAGGGAGGGGGGGGGGCGTCCCGAGGGCGTCGCGGGAGGATATATCGGGGCGCGTACGCGCCACAAAGGAGACCGGGAATTTTAATGCATCGTTGATACACACTTTTGCAAATTAAACAGTTCCGATTAAACGCTCTTCTTGCTCCATTTAGCCGGAGCGTTGGCCGGCGATAATGACGGACGCGCTCGGCTGGTGTAATTTATCTCGCTCCGCTTGCCCACCGGTTCGTTTCCCCCTTTTTTCCCGTAATTAGACGCTCCGCCGTCCTCGGCGGCAGAAAAATTACAAACTCGTCGGTTTTCGCGGGTTTTCGTCGCCCCGGAGAACGCCCATTTTTCCCTCGGCTCCTCTTCCGTTCCCCGGCAACCCCGTTCGTTATCGATTGCTCGCCGATAACGTTCCGCGTTCGCGGCGACTGGTTCTCGATTAATCGAAGACGCGTCCAGGGGCGAAGCGAAACGCGATGGGATCGAAGAAGAGCGATGCCCGCTTAGCCGGGTAAATAATCGGCGGGACATACGCGAGGCTAACGCGGTGGGAGATGTTTTATGAAAACCCGCGTGCAACCGGCGTCACAATGAGCATCGCTTCGTTACCGGGCATTGTTTGCACGCCTGAAATGTTTCATGAAGCGAGCAGAGCGACGCGGAACGCGGGACACGTGTACCGCTTGTAAACGCGCGTGTCGCGTGAACGCCGACCGAATCGTGTACGCGAACGCTGAAATATACCGCTACCTTCGCGGAATGTTGGCAAATTGTTCGGTCTAACTTTAGCCAGGCTGATACCCGGTCGACTTGGGCTAAAATGGCCCGAATTGCTCCGCTTCCATGGACGTTACGGTTCACGAGCAGTCAAGTTACACGTTAATTTCCAGCATCCCCCGTGGATAATGCAGCCTCGAGCTCCTGCGGGCGGAACAGTTTTATTAAAGTGCTCTCGGGACGGTGATTCGTCAACAAAAAGAGCCCTGCCTTTCGACTGGCTCTCTCCGCCGTTCGGCGGAAAGGGCGGAAAGTGCGGAAAAATGGAGGTAAACCGGTGTGAATGATTTAAGAAACGGTTTTTGTCTCGCGTTAGCCGGCTGAACGAGAACGCCGCCGCGACGGCGGCGCTTCTTGACAGGACCTCCTCATCCTCCTCCTCTCCGCGAATTCCATCACGCTCGTCCTATTCGCCTCGAACGAGCTCTCGTTCGGCGAAATTTCATTTCGTCCGCTGCCTCTGCTATCTATCTGTAACATCGATAGAATCCTCTTTCGTTGCCCGGCCGATCGCTTTGAATTATTTTCTCGTCGATTTAATTTCAATCGAGCACGCTGCATAAGATTATGGAGAGTTACTTGGAGCGTTCTTTTGATCACGCCGGGAATACCAAGTACGTTCTCCTCGCGTCGAGAGCCAAAGCGTTGGAAAATGTGAAAAAGGCCGGCAGAAAGAGTGCCGTGCAGACGTGCATTGCGTGGAAAATCTCGTACGTGCGCGGTGGATAAGGGGTGAGTCGGTCGGTGCTGCGGATACATATGTAAGGTTTTAACGGTATCGTGGAAAACCGACCGCGTACGTTCGTGGGAACGCCTTGTAAATATACCGCCATCGCGAGATTCATGGTTTCCGAACAATGCCAAAGCGGTCGTCCGACCGTACCCGAGTTATACTACTGCCGCTACTCGGTGTTACAAGCGGACCCTCGACTCGCGAGTAGTGAAAACTAGCATCGGTCGGACAACGCGATCTTTCCTCGCGACAGTCGAAAGCGTCTTCGCCTTCCTCGAGTCGTAACGGTGAAATTCGATTTAGGAAAAATCGAAGAGGCGTGAATCTCGCGTGGTTTCCTCCGCGAAGCTAGGCGAAGTTGCGCGAGTCTGCGTGTCGGTTTGACGTAGAACCTCGTTGGAAGAGACGACGCGTCGCGACGGTCGTCGGTGGGTACGTGCCGTGGCTGGAGCTCGAGCTTTAAAGCTCTTCGCCGGTCTCGCTTTGCACGACGAACGTTTATAGCTGGTGCTGGCACACGATTCGTTCGGGATTTCGGTCGGTTATTAACCCAAACTTCGCCATCTGATCTCGCCAGCCCGAAGGAAAAACCGGATGACCGAAATTCTGGTTTTTTCCGACGGTCGAAGCCGTCACCGACCTTTTATCTCGGATTATCCGGCCACCCAGTTTTTGTCAACGAACACAGCAGGGTTGCGTTCGAGTCGCCTAACGCCGTGCGATTTCTCTTTATTTCCCTTTATTTCTATTCATCTTCGCGAGGAAACCTCGATTTCGCGTGGATTTCGCAACGCTCGCAGCGGCGGAAGAAATGATTTCGGCGATCCGATCGTTTCGGAGATACCGTTGAATTACGCGGCCAATTTCGAAGCGTCACGCCGGCTGCTCGTTCAAAGGATGGAAGTTCGATTTTCGAGCGAAAGAAACTCTTTGGTTTATCGCTTTTCCCATCGAGTCGCAGGTTCTTTGACCGAGAGCGAACGGTCGGAGCGTGCCGAACAGGAGCTCGTTTTTATTTGGATTCCTCGCTTAAACCAGAGGTAAATTTAATTCCCAATGGATACTCTTTACGAGCCGCAAACAATAGCTATGGCCGGATGCATCCCCTGTTCCGAAGCGTTTTTTTTGCATTTTAAACAGCGCCGCGTAACCTCCTGGCCTGTCCTTTAAAGATAATTTCGTTCATCCTTTGTTCAACGTTACGCGCGAGTTACGCGCGAACCGCGTGTATCCTCGTTACATTCTCGCGTATTTTTTTCTCTTCCTCCCTTATGCGTGTTTCTATCTTCACTTTTCTTTTTTCTTCTCCTTCTCTCTCTCGCTCTCCCTCTCTTTTCTTTTCACGAGTAGGCGGAACGTATGCAAAACAAGAGAGCAGCGGTTTTCGACGATACACTTTCGCATTGCTGGTAGAGGAAAGTTTCTAGTAGCCGCGTACGTGCCACGGTATAGCCATATTAAAAGCGCAATGAACTTTTCGTTCAAAGAACCCCCACTCGAAATTTGTACGCCCGAGCAAACGACCAAGGATTATGCCGTCGCGCTAAGTACACCGTCGTTCCGCGTCCTTCTCATGGTGAAATTTAGAAACCTGCCAGTTAGTCGTCCGCCTCGTTCCATCCACCTCCGCGCGATCTCGCAGGGCGACAGCTTTTAAAGAACGCTTATCTCCCATACTTTGCCTACGTTTTCCCGCCAGAGTTGCCGCACACAGAGGCACGCGGACACACGCACGCGGGTACTTTAAACCTTTCGTTGTTCGCTATTAATTATTCAGAGGTGCTTGCACTGGCCGATCGACGGCTACGCGGATAGTGTCATCGCGAACCGCGTTACGCTTCAAACGAGTGTAATTCGATGCAGAACCGTTGACAGCGATGAAACGAAATGAGGAGCGGTCTACCGGCCAAGTGAATATTTCCTTTTTTTTTCTTCTCCCGGTTTTTTTTTTTTTTTTTTTTTTTTTTTTCAACGTCACAAAGGAAATATTAAAAATATTACTCTTTGAAAGTCGACGTTGGAGAATTCTTTTGAAATTTTCAGGTCTAATAAAAACTTCGATCGTGCCTGTTAGCCGATTCCTTCTACGATGGTGGGCAAAGGGGTCCCCGTCGTCATAGGTCAGGCACAAATGTTTTACCCTTTCACCTTTTTTTCACCGGTCCCTTTCATCTTCCTACGAAAAGTCAGAAATTTATTTCACGTGGGTCGTGCCATGTCGCCGTGTCGACTTTCATCCCCCTTCAAGGTCTCCGTGTCCTTTTCCTCGAGATTCTCCCGATTATCGCGGGCACCGTCGATCGTAGCCATGGATACGCCTTTCCACCGGTTTTTACCGCTGAAGCTCGACGATTTCTCCCGGAGATCCGACGCGAATACATCTCCATGGGAGTTTTTCCCCGGAACAAATATCAACCTACGCTCTCGCCCACGCGTGCAGACTAGAATTCCGTCACCGAGAGACGCACACATGCGTGCCGGTCGCATACGGGTCGCTAATTTATACGGCAAACATTTTCATGGTGGAAACTAGCGCGCGTAAATATACTTGTGGAAAAGTGGTATTGGATGAACGGTCACCGATCATTTAGCCCCCAAAGAAACCGATAATAACGTGGCGCGTAGCTGATTCGTTACGCTACGCGGCAATCCGACGCGCTGCTTGTTTTATCGCTTGCTTACTCTGCGACGAAAAATTCTCCGAACCATCTACCGACCATTTCCAGCGAAATACAATTTTTACCGTTTTTACATCCTTCCACTTTGTATCGCGATAGCCGAATAAACCTGCCCGTAAATGAAATCGTCTCGTTAACCTTCGAATCACCTCGCGACGAGGTTATTTCCAAGAGCCGCGTGCTTGCGATACGATCCGGATTTCGGCATTGTTCCATTCACACGCGTATAACCTTCCTCGGATTAATAGGATTGCCGTAATTTTATTTGACTTACGCTTCGCTCCCGTTTGCAAACGAATCCCGCGTATGGCGGTACTGGTGGAAAATCTAACAGTTATACCCGAGAGTTAATAGCCGTCGACTTCACGATATCTAATCTTCGCCGCTGTTCACTCGTTCCGCCACCATTACAGCGATACCAGTCCCCTCGGTCTCGGTCATGGGATTCAAATCGATGGACGCTCTTCTCGTGCTCCATTCTTCCCTTTTCAGCCACTGTCGCATTCGAGGTATCTTCGACCGGACCCCGGAATCCTTTCTCCCGTTTTCTCAGCGACCGCTGTCCAACCTCGGACCCCGCGTCCCGTTCCTTTCTTACGGGCGCGATTCTTTCATTTCCCTCTCCCCTCTCGCCTTCCTCTCGCCTTCCACTCGCCTTCCCTTCGCCATCCCCTCGCCGCAGTTTCCGCTTTACGCTTTGTCAGCTCACAGACAGCTCGGGTTTTTTCGCCCTCGCTGGAAGCCTGGCCGGCAGACTCTCGTTTTCCGCGGATAAAAAATGGAGGGCAAACAATAAGGAAGGAATTACGTCGCTACGGCATATCCGCAGATTCATCTTCCTGCCGGTTTTGTTTCCCCGTTTCGCCACGACCCCGTCTCGCGGCCATCATCCCGCGCATCCGTTTCTACCCTTATCCGCGGAGAATGCTGCTACAAGCACAGTGGAGTCTTTTGATGGATCTCTGGCTCACGCGGCCCGGAAGCCGAGTCATACCCGCCGGAATATAAAGGAGAATCTGGATGAATTTTAAAGACGAATTGTTTACCGACTGCCTATCTACCCTTCTCCCTATCTCCATCTCTCTCTTTCTCTCTTTCTAGCCCGAACGAATTGGTCGCAATCTCGGGATTCGGTCGATTGCCTTTATATTATGCCGCTGGCAGATGAGTCCCGGGGCTGTAATTTCGTCCCCCATTTCCAACCGCGATTTTTATCGGACGTAGGATTGATAACATTTAAACGTGCCCCTCTGAATTTCTTTCTTCTCTCTCTCTCTCTCTCTCTCTCTCTCTCTCTCTCTCTCTCTCTCTCTCTCTCTCTCTCTCTCTCTCTCTCTCTCTATCTTGTTCTGCCTGACCGTATTTTTACTTTGATATTCGGCTGTGGCTTAAAAAATTTCGAAGGTACGTCCGGTCCGCTTCACGGACCGGTAATCCCGCCGGGGTGTACAAGGCTTTGCCCGTACTCTTTTCATAGGCGCCGCGAATGGACGGCGAATATATTTCCGGCGAAATATTCGTTTTTGCCCGATTTAGCCGCAAAACGAAGCGGCGACTCGCGAGCCGCGGATACGTTAAATTCGTTTCACTGCCGGAGGAAGCTGGTCTTCGGAAAGCGTGGCTGTCGACCCGGTGAACCGGCAAACCGGACGTTGGCGTCGGGAAAAAATCCTTTCCTTCGGACAGATTAATTTGTCACGTTTAACAGCGCGGCCGTCACCGACCTCCGCGTTTAATCGGCATCCGTGAACTATTCATCGCGTGCAAATATTTCGCGTCTGCCCGGCCGACGAGAACGCCGTGCCAGGGGTTGATTTAAATTTTCCGCGTCACGTTGCGGCCGGCGTCGCGCAAACCGGAGGAGAGAAAAAATCGCGAGCGAGGGCGGCGGCGGAAGGGGCGAGGGGAACAGGGACGAAGTTACGCGCGCTCAAAGAACAGACGATTTTTGCATCTCGGGGAATAAAGACGCGAGACAGGACGAAACGCGGCGTATTTTTCAATTTTGCGACCTTAATGCAGCCACGCGCGCACGGTTCCCCTTTCTGCCGCAGCCGTTCCGTTTCCACCCCCTACGGCTTCGAAGGAGGTTTTTATTTCTAGCTGTTCGTTCCATCGTTTGCACGCCGCGTAGCGTACGCTCGCCGCATACATCTGCATAAGATCCCGCCGGCGATCCCGTTCCCTGGCGAGCGCGAACGTGCGGGAATAAATTTCCGCAAGTGGCGGAATTTCGCGAGCCCTGTCCCGCTGGAAACACGCGGATAGAAAAATATTTAAATTGCTCTTGGCGCGCGGACGAATCGGTGATGAGTAACGGTCGGTCGTTGCGGCATCGATATTCCGATCGGCCTTTTATCCTCCAAACTACCCTCTGGTATCAACAGTTGTTCGATTATCAACGAATCGCGAGTCTCGATTCGGGCACCGCGCCGCTTGGCATCCGCGTCCACGCGGGGGCACGAGGAAATTTTCACGCGGATAATCGTCCCGAGCGTCACCCGGCACTTCCTCGGGGTCTCGGGGACGCTCGTCGTCGTGGACGATTAAAATTTACCAGCCACGGTACGCGAAGGCAAATAGTCGTGCCCCGCGAACGGAGCTGCGGAGTTTTCGACTAATCTCGAAGTCAAACCACCCGGGCAGAAGTTACCGCGTCGCGATTAAACCGACGGCGTACCTTCGAGCTGGTTGAAACAGCGCGAACTTAGTTCGAATGCAACATCGGTCGCGTTGTATTCCCCTCGTATTCATGCGCTTGTGCATACACGCGTCGCACCTAAATTGTTCTAACTCGCGTCGCTCGTGGTATTTTCCGCCACGGGACCTCTGGTCCACGCGCGAACCGTCTTCGTCTTCCCGAGCCGAGTCGACGGTATTTACCGGAACGAGATCCGATCGTAGGTCCGCGACGCCAGCGACGTCGGAGGACGGTCGGACGCGGCTGGCGCGTTATTGACCCCATTACGCGTCGCGATGACGCGAGTCCGTGGGAAACGCCACGGCGACCGCCTCCACCCTCCTCGGCAGGCCGAGCATCCAACTCCGTGGCTCGGATCGCGAACTCTGTTCCGCCGCAAATTAGGCGTGCGACCACCACGGAGGTCTCGACGCCTCGGAAATTAATTTATTGCCGGGCAACGTAGCAAATTGGGCTCCGGTTGGCCGTCGCGTTTCCCTCCGGCGGTTGATCGACGCCCCCGCTAACTTCGTGGTTGTCGTACACGAGTTTTAAGCTTTGCCGCGTCGGTGTCTGCTGCCAGCCCGAGTCGCGATAGCGTCTTCAGTACCGCGAACAACCCCACGACGAAATCCAAGTGCGATCGAAAATGGTCTCGTCCTATAAATAGAATGGATCGAGTATTCGCTGATCTCGCGTTAGATTCGAAACGACGCGAGTGAACGACGCTTGAACGTTTTCTATAAATCTATATAAATCGAGCGTAAACGCTCGGTTGTAATCGGAGACTTTGGAAGGAGGAATGGAATCGCGAGTTGGGGACACGGTGATCGAGCACGGAGCGGTGTATGGACGCGAGTAATGATCCGAGACTGCGAAACTAACCGTAAAGATCCGCGTCGATCGCGTCTGCTGAACAGGCACCTTCCTCGCAAATTGCCGAGTATCCCGAGAAACTTTTCGAATTCCATTTACGAGACGCGCGTTTAAACTCGCGCGCGCGAGCGCGAGTACGCGCGGTGCAAAACGCATTCCGTGGGCGGTATCCGCGCAGAAATAACGACGGCCGGGCCAGTGAATTAATTAACTAAACGCGCAGCGGCAATAAAACGGCGAACAGAACGCGTAGTAACCACTGTTGTCGACGTAAACTGCTATAATAACAATAACTCGGGGAAAGTATCGGTTGTTATGTCCGGTTACGAAACGCCGAGCACTCGTAACATCATTCTTACTTCCAACGTTTGCTCTGTTGGCCGCGCTCTCTCCGCCCCCGATTTATATTCAACTTTCCTCCCCCTCCCCCGAATAAACGTATCCACGTACTCGCGCGTGCGATGCACGAAACGAACGATTTAATCGTGTCTGGTTATCGCGACGGAATTCGTCCACGCGAGCGGAATAATTCCGATGCTTCGCCGAAAACGTCTCCCATTTTCCAGCGCGACCGGCGATAAGCTTTCTCCGTGACGTTAGATCCTCGATGATTCTTCCCCGAGGGCATGCATCGGCCTCTGCTGTGCCCCGACCGAAGTCTATACAATTACTCGTCGGGGACAAAGGACTCGTGACTGGCTAATGAGCGGAATAAGAAGCATCCGTCCTGTCTTTATCGTATCTCGTGACTTAGACACGGGACACCGCGTTTCTGCGCCAACTATAAGGAAAAACTACGCTCTCGGGCTTCTGAACACCGAGGAATTATCCGTCACCGATCGGAAAACCGTCGTGGCGAAAGAATCCTGGACTACTTGCAAGCGTCGCGACGTCGGACACGCTAGCTCGGAAAAAAACCCGTGATCGAGGATCGCGAGCCACGTGACTCGGCTCATGCGACAAAGACGGAATTGCTCGAGGCGTCTTTAATCTAATTGACATATCCGTGGAACGCGGAGCCGACAAATAGCCGTTTCGTGTATCGCGAGAACGCGCGACATCGTGGCGAATAAGTTTTACGTAATATCGCGGGAAACGCGATAATGTTCCCACCCGCCGGTGTCCCGTATTGTTCGTAGAAATAATCACCTGGCCGGGAGATACGATTGTACATAAATACTATTATTTCGTTCGTTCGAGAGCATGTTTTATTGTTTCCTCGGAACGAGCGTGCTACACGTGTATAATTGGCCGGCGACTAACGAACAGTTGCGTTCACGCCGCGTGCTTCCGCGACACCGTCGGTCTCGTGATTAATTGCACGAGGATGCGTTCGGAATATAGTCGAAAAATCCTTCCTTCTCGTTTCCAGCGATAATCGTTTCGGCGATCGTCGCGTCGAGATTTCTACGCCGAATTTCTACCCTTTCGATTAAACGGCCAATTTTTCGCCGACACTCGTCCGCGCACTCGACCCTCGGCAATGGAAAATCTCAAGGTGTTCGGTCTTTGGTTTTCCTCGACGTTCGTCGAATACACGGGCCGCGTGGTGTTAACCGCGCGGAGGAAATGTGGGCTGCTAGGCGAGTCAAAGGATATTTCGGGTATGATCGTGGCACTACGCTAAGTCGATGGTAATCAATCGAATTGGAAATTTGCCCGGAGCCCGTTCTTCGAGCAGCCGGTCGAGTTGCGAATTTCTCGGAAGCCCGAGAGTAGTTGCAATCGAAACGCCTGATTACTTCAACGTCCAAACTGAAACGCCTTCGGAAGGACTTTGACCGAGCTCCGTGGTCTAATCGTTTGGAGATCGGAAGCGGCGAGTCTCGCAGCGAGTCACGGGCAGAAATTGTAGAAATTCGGGAGGAACGGCGATGGAAAAAGGTGGAAAAAGTTTGAAAAAAGTGGCAGGGAATAATTCACGAATTTGTCAGCCGGACGTTGTCGTTTTTCCGAGCAGCGTCGCCGTTGTCGCGACGCGTCCGCGTTTTCCGCGTTAATGTTTCATTCGATCGCGGCCGCGCTTTATCTTCCCGACCTATCCCACCTCGTCGCGGAATTTCGGAGAATTCGTTACGCGGAAGCGTTATTTGTATATTTCATTCAATCTCTTTGACAGAGGCGTCCGCCAGCGTCCGGCGCTTTTATCGCTGGAATTTCCCGGCCACCGGTAATTCGACTTGGAAATTTCGCCTTTCCTTCGCCGTGTTATTACACTTTGTATCGCGTTTTCTATCGTTATTTCGCAATTATGCGCGCGAATCGTGGGCACAGTTGCGACGGGAAAATCGGATCTTTTCTTTATTTACCAAACCGATTGCTCGCAAGCCAGGCCGTTTTGTCTGGTCGTTTGCAACGTTCGTTTAGAGGACGTTTCGCGATCGAAGCGAGAGATAGAGAGGAAGAGGGAGGGAGGAGGAGGGGACTGATGAAATGCTGGAATAGGCTGATTGAACGGCGAACGACGCCAAAGAGGATCCAATGGCGAATCGCGTTATGGGGTTTATCCGTTAATAAACCGTGCCAGGACCAGGAGTTTAATACCAACGTCCATAATGAGCAGCCGCAGTGGACCACGCGTATTTGCGCTGGAATTAACAAGCGGAGGCCACCTTCTGCCGATAACTCGAGACCGTCCACTCTCCTGTTTCCTTCAATTTCACAACCAGGACGGATCGTCGTTTCGAAACGAGATCTTCGCCGGTTCCACTCCCTCGTTATTTTTAAATACCGATTAACGAGATCAGGATTCCCGGCCCCGTGTTCATCTGCTCGGTGTTTTTCCTTTGTTCCTCGGTTGCTCGGCTATCGGATTACCATCATCATAGGAGAATTCAGGAGCTAATGGAAAAATAAAACGAGCCGTAATCGACGACGTCGGAGCAACGCGTTCTTTCGTTCCACTCTCTCTCTCTCTCTCTCTCTCTCTTTCTCCTCGCGGCGAAGCGTGCGGACAAATTCGGTAATTCGGCCGTCTTGGGGGAGCAGATGAACCTCGGGCGTGGATGAAATTGATTCGCGTGACCGTCGACATTCTATATTCCCTCGCGCTATCGAAACGGTTTCAATAACGTTACGAATGAAACTCGAATATTACGTTTACTCGCGCGTAGCCTGTCGCGCTGTTTCACGCGCGGCATCGATTTTATCGAAAAAACCTCCAGCCGCGTACGCGAGAATGATTCGATCAGCGAACGGGGCTGGTTTAATCGTCGCGACGGCGAACGGAGGTGCAGGAGGGAAAAGGAGGGAAAAGGTGTAGGGAACGGAGAGACGTAGGCGAATCAAACGGCGGAGGCCGCGGAATGCGTAATAATTCGGCGGGAATGCGAAATACGCGAGCTCGAGGCGGAAACAATCGAAACGCTCTCGCGGGGTATTCGGATCTTTCGGCTGTGACTTCGGGAAATGGGTCAGTTGATAAATTACGCGGCTCAACTATTCCGACCCCCCGCGAAAGCGGCGTGGGCGGATGTCGGGGGCGCAAGTGAGAGATACGCGTCCGTGGGAACGGTTTCTACATGGCGAGCCGCATAATGCGCGTTTTGCTTCGTAATCGCGGCCTAGTGCACTGCGAGAATAATTATGTACGGCCGGTCTATTCAATTATAGCTATTATGCCGTTAGCTAGGGCCAAGCGCGTTGCGCGACGGCTCGGCCCGCCGCGATTATAGCCCGGTGAAACCGCTCGTCGATCTTTCCACCAGCGGGCAAATCGACGCCACGCGATCCCTCATACGTCCGCGTCCCGCCTCCCTTTCATACCCTTCTCGTCCAATATAGAAACTTCGGGACCCGGTTTTTTTTTCATAAGTCGCTGGGTGTAATCGCGGTCCGAAAGCGTCTAAAGTCGCGACGACGGCGGGGACGTTGCGGAATTTTGCAAGTCGAGGAGGAGCGTCGGGAACGGGGGCGAAAAATTCGAATCCATCATCTTGATCGATCGCTTGGCGGCGGAATGGAGTAACGAGTGTAGCGAGGGCCGCGTATTCCATGGCACTCGGCCGATAGCTGGAACTGATACCGCGTCCACTTCATATTTCCCGATGTTGCACCCGTCGAGCACCACTCCCGCCGATAGTTATGAAATCCGTTAATAGCGAAAGATCGAATGTTATCGATCGACCGGCCGCGGAATATTCGTCGGACGGGAAGCCATTCGTCGAAAATTTGCCGCGTCGCGGCGCTCCGCGTCATCGGGTTCCGCGTCGCGATCCAGGTTAATAGCCGCGGCTTCGATTTACCGGGAATTACTAAAACTCCGGCCGAGTCCACGCCTTTATTCGATATCCCTCCGCGCGGAAGATTAGAGGGAAAGTTTGCCGCGAAACAAAGCCCCGGTGGTGATTGTACCCCGCGTTCTCGCGGGTTCCTACGCTTTGCCGGCTAACGAAAGAGAGGAGAGTCTGCGACGAGTCCGCGATCGACCTCGTTACGTTTTCTGCTCGTTACCGCGCCTCTGGCTCGGCGAGCCGCGTGCTTCGTCGCGCGATGAAGGGGTTCCGGCCGGCGTACGAATCGAAAGCAACGGCTCCGCTCGAACGTACAAACGAGCCGACAATGGGAAGCAGTAGCCTCGGGTGCAACCAGATTCAATTATGCGCTCGCGTGCACCGCTGCCTGGATGCGAAGGTGGCCAGCCCGGAGCCTTCGACTCCGAGATCACGCCTCGTCCAGGCATAGGCTCGCCGAAGCGCCCCGGGCTACCCCCTCCTCCCGTCCGATCACCCTTCCAACCCCTGTTGCTTACCCTTCGCTCCAACCCAACCACGCTTCGCGGACTATCGAGGAATTTTCCCAGGCACCGAACCTAACAGAAGGGTGGTCTCGCGTAATTTCTGTCGCGGAGAAAAAACGCGAGAGCCGCGCGATATATAGTCCCGTTTTATGCTTCCCTTTTTCCAGACGTTATCAGGGTGACCGTTGTTTACTTTACGCGGCAGCTTCTTTTTATGGAGATCGTAAAACGGCTCTCCAGAAAGATACGCGGGAACCGAGAGCTATGCCTCTCCTGGGCTGATAAACGTGTCTTTGCAATCCTTCGATAGGAATCGCCGAGGTCGGGGAAAAAATAATCCGGTGGCGGTTATAAAAAAATGTACGAAGGCTCGAGGGTTAGCTCCCCCGTTAGCGAGGCCGTGAGAGGACTGGCCATTGTAAAGCGACGTTCCGTGTCCGAGAACGACCTACCAGTCGCGTTTTAGAAACTTGGTCCTTCGAGATCGCTTCGGAAGAGAAGAAAAAAAAAATGAAAAAAAAACGCTTCGGGCGATAACTCGCTGGATAACTCGGCGGATAACTCGAGGATAAACCGATCTTTTCGCCGGAGAACCCTACTGGCGATTAAGGGGTCCGAGTACCGTCTCGATCGAGAGACAATGGTTAATTTCGAGTGTAGGAAACTTGGCGGGTAAACACGGAGCGTTGGCTCGACGGCCACGTCTTGGTCTTCTTTCGAGCAGTTTGCACGGGAGGAACAGGAGGGTGGAACGCGCGAGAGGATCCCGGCTTCCAAAGGATATTAGCGGGACAAGGGAACCGCTCCGCTTTCCAGCGATCCTTCCCGTGGAAACAACCAACTCGAATCACCGTAATTGCATTCTTTCTCGCCAACTCCGCGCCGGTAAGTGACTGCCGGAACGCCAAGAAGTCTCGTCCCGCGGTTCATCCGGGCCCCTTTTATCCCCCACATCTCGCGACCATCGGAACCAGCCCGATCGGCCCCCGATTCCATCCTCGAACCGTCGCGGTAATTCGAAATTTGCTCCGTCGATCCCGCGTAGCCCATCTCCTCGAGCTCGGCGGAACCCGATTTGCTCCAAGAGAATCCCGCTATCGGGAAAACCGAGGGCGCGAGAAAGAAGATTTCGCCGTTCGCAATTTCCGTATTAATTTTCTCGGCGTAGCACCGACGCGTTACCGGAGTCCTGGCTGATCCATCTGGACCGAGCACGGAATAAAGCGATTTTTCAATCGCACCACGGACCGTTCGTTTCGTTTAATCAAATATTTCTAGCTTAAATGGCACGGAAAAATTGTTAGCTTCGTAATTAGAATGTTTACGCGCGTTTGGATCATAATGGGTTAAAACGGGTTCAAACGCAGTATAAATCGGAATGTTTTATTGTTATTGCGCATCATTTTGCCGCCTGCATCCAGTTAATTATCGCGATTAAATTAATCGATTTATATCGCGCATGGGCTCGTTTTAATCGGAAGAATTCCAACGACGCATCGGCCCTATTCGCGCAAAGATAGGTCGGAATAAAATTTCCCTCTTGGTTCTTCCGATCGAAGTACCCAGCACTCTTGTGCCGTGTACAATTTCCCTTCCTCTCGTTATTTATTCATTCTCCTTTGTCTTACGACGTTCGAGTCGATCACCGGGAGAAGAAGAAGTTACCCGTTCGGAAGAATTCCAGCATCGACTGCCGAACTCGGTTGAATTTAACCGAATATCGGCGCGCGTCTCGACAGCGGAAAGCGTCTCTCGTTCGCGAGTATAATTTCATTCTCTCGAGAATTCTCCTTTAGCGCGCTTTCTCTCTCCTGTCTCGCGGCATTCCAGGCTAATGCAGAGCGAAATTTTCTAAACCGAATCTCCAGCGCTCGCTGGCCGTGTCCTTGTTCCAGTACCCTCGTCCTCTTTGCGCGCACGCGCCTCGTATAAATAACCAGGCGACCACTCTTGTTCTCTCCCCGCGTTAAAACGTTCCGCGCGCAAATCGGATTCCTCTCGCGACGTACCCGCGACGCCTCTTTGAAACCACGACCATCGGTCTCCACTCGGAGGAGTCGTCGCCGCTCTTCCGGGTACGATTTCCCAGAATCCGAGCCGTATCGCGATAACCGGATTCGAGAGTAATTCTGCCGGCCGCTCGATTCGCATCCGAGGATGCGTCGCGGCGGTATTTAAATGCGCTCCGGTGACCGTAGTCGCGAAATCCGGACACGTTCAATGCCCGTAATCTGCTGGCAAATACGCGCCTTTGTGAAAAACAGGAAACACGCGAGCGCGAGCAAAGCCGATTTAATCTTCGACGTCTCTTCACAGCCGCCACTATCCGCCCGCTCTTCCCGACTTTCCACAGCGTTTACGCGAATATCCGCGAATATTCCCTGGTTTACCATCGCCAACGAGTCCTTGCTAAATTCGGACCAGCAGTTGGCCAAGTTCGCGAGCGGTTGATCGGTATTCTTAATCCGGCAGACTTGAAACTCTCCGGTTTCTCGGGAAACGCTCGACGGAACTGCGCGGGCCTTACAACGCGCCGCGTGCGTTCCTCGCGGTTGTCACGTTCGGATCGTAAACACGGTTAACGGTTCGCCGCGCAACGACGACGCAACTGACGAACCGTAATGATCGATAGAGCCGAGAAGCACGGTGCCGGTGTAAAAAACGCGCTTCGGATCGCTTTACGACGCCGCGAAACGCGCGCTACTCGGCTGAATATTCGGCCGAAAGTAACTCCGCGTCGAGATAACGCTGCGGGTAAAATTCGCGGATAGAACGGAAGCGGTATTTACACGCGGGTCGCGAGCCTTTCTCGGGGCACCGAAAGCTCGGCGCCATTAAAACGGATTTGGCCGGGTTCCGCAAGGAGTCGGGAGGAGTATCCGACGGATTCGCCGTTACGCCGGGCAGTTTCGCGCCGAGAGACGTTTCGGTTAATGACAGTGCATTTCCGTCGAGTGTGCACGCGGATTTAAACGCGAAATCCGCGCGATTCGCTTCCGCCGTTGCCTCCTGCCTCGGACCCATCCACCGCTCGTTTTCATTCCCGATTTCCCGCGATTCATCCGCCCTCGCTCGGTCCCCTCAGCTCCGCTCTGCCCTCTGCTCGCGAGACGACCGCGGCGCGCGTTTTCTTGGCATTTACAGGGCACTTACCCAAATGCGCGTTCCGCTCGTCGAACCGGGAATAGAGAGGCATCGGGTAAGGCCGATTCGCTTCTTTCGCGCTGGCTTCCGTCAGCGGAGGAAAGTAGGTTGCGGATGCAACGCGTAAGTGGCTGCTCGTTCGAATGTTTTCCCGACCGCCTGTATACGGGGCTGCTTTTAAGCCGGGTTCACCGGCCGACACTCGATCGAATGCCCGACCGAACCGCGTTCCTTTCTTTTCTTCCAACGCTATCCGCCATTTTCGTCGCTATTTTTCTACTCCGCGCGATCGCGTATGCGAATATACGCGCGTCTGGCGCACACGCATCGGGAATTATCGTGGTCGGGCACGAGCGATGATAATGAACCGCGGAGAATGGGGAACGCGGTTCCGTTCCAAGAATACACCGGTAATGGGACGTTCGTTTGGCCCTCCGCTATTTTGATAATGACACCGTCATCCTGCCAAATATGCAAATCGCCCCGTCACCGGATTATTTACGACTCGGCGTTTCCTCCGCCCTCCGCGATACGCTGCGCCGTAACGTTCCTTAAGCGCTGCTTATTTGTAATATCCGCGATACAGCCGTCCTCGTTACGATCCGACCCGCCGGATTTTTACCCTCGAATTTATACGACCGACTACCAGTTGGGCCGCGGTCCAATCTTCTAAGCATCGTCTAAGACCTCCTTGAACTTTGTGCTCGCAGTTTTATATCTTGGCCGCGGTACCATTCTCTTTTACGTACCAAGAGCCGCGTACTTTTTCTCCGGTATCTTTGGCTCGCGCGAGCAACGGGACTGCGCCTCGAGTCCGGAAAAGCGGGACACGGGAAATCACCTCCGTTTCCAGGGATAGAATAGACCAAGTGGCCGAATATCTTTCGCCTTTCGTCGACAGCCATTTTTAAATCTTTGTCCGCGAATTAGATTGTTCAATATAGTCGATTAATAACGAGTCGATACGTCCGTTTACGTTTAAACGATTATTTAGTCGGACAAGATGAAAATGAGGAAAAATACCGCGGTCTTGGAAGACAATGGAATTTCGGACGAAACGAACTCGAAAGCGACGCAATGGCGTCGGCGAGAGATGAGGCTGTCGACGGGCGCCCGATTCCCGTCGTTTCAGGGAATCGGCGCGTCCTGGTCAGACACGGTTTCGACGCAGCCGAACGGAAGCATTGCGCGGCGTGACGGCGAACAAATGGAAAGCGTTTCCGTCGATTTAGGTCGGCTAGCGGCGTGAATAGCTTCGGCCACCGACAAACACGCTTTATCCGGGGCCACGATTAAAGAAGCGGCTTTGTTCCAACGAATAGCGGAGAGTACGCGCGAAACAGAGAGGGAGAGAGGGAGAGAGAGAAGCGTACGATGGTTTCTTGCGCGAAAAATGATGGCGGATCTCGAAATGCTGTTAGGGACCTCGAGGCTTTGGCCGAGATTTTCGGCGAGATTGAAACACCTTTCTTCCCTCGTTCGGTCGCGGCGGGATCGAGTCTGCGTAATATGGGATTCGTTCCCGTCGGATTCAAATTTCCCTGGGTTTGCCGCGAGAATCCCCTAGCCGCGTGAATTGTCCGGGGATATCTCGGTCAAAACGGCGAGCAGTCTAACCCGATAGAGCGCGTTTAAACCCTTCGATAGGAGGTTTTAATCCCGAAACGGATGTACTCCGCGCGACCAACGTATAAAACGACCTATTCTTCCTCGGGTCGTATATCGCGCGAGTTGAAAGCGAGGAGGAACTAAAGTCGCGCAGAGTTTCTCTTCTACCGGTGAAAAATGTTCAGCGACTCGTCCGAAGATACGTCGAGCTAGTTCTCGGTTCCTCCGGCAAGAACGTAATCGTTTTCAGTGGCGAAGAAGTGTCCTCGCGAAACGCGAGGAGAAGAGTTTCGCGCGGAGAGAAACGAGACCGCGGGTTTAACGAAGAGGAGACCGGAAATTCGTCGCGGGATCGTGATTACGCGAAAGTCGGGGAGAAAAGGCGGTGGCGTTTCGACGTAGACGGGGATTATTCAGCGGTTAACTAAGTCTCTCCGGCAAAGTCGTAAAATTTCCTCGCGTTTCAGACCGGGTTACGGGCTACGGTGGGAACGGGGAGAGAACGGGGAGGAAAAGGGTGGAAAGGAAAGGAAAGGAGTCCGAGGATACCGTAATTCGCGGCACCGGTGCAGCGCTGGTGAATAAGGACCTTCGGTGGCATCGGAATTGGACGAAAGAAGTTATTCTTCCGATTCGCCAAGCGAAAGTCGTTCCGACGAGTTTCTGTCGCCGATGCTCGGTTGGAAGTTGCGCGATTTCCCAGCTTCTGCCGGAATTTCGAGGAAAAACCCGCGCGAAGGTCCGCCCCGTTCGGTCGAACCTTTCAGACCTTCGCGATACTTTTAATTATTCGCGTTTCGAGTCCAACAGGGACTGGTGGTTCTCCGCGGCGTGTTTTTAAAGGTGACCGCGTTATTAATGGCTCGTGAAAGTCGGGATATCACTTTCCCTTTTTTGCCCGCCTGCTCGTTCCACCTTTTTCTCCCACCGCTGCTTTCCTTTCATCCGGTCCAGCTGGAAACGGAACGCGAGAAAGAAGACACGCGCTACCGACTACAGCCGACCTCCTCTGAATAGTATTAACCCGAAAGTTCCCGCGGGACGCGTTATTTAAACTCCTGTTCTCGTTCAAAAATCTTAATTTAGGAGTAGCGCCGGCGCTATTTAATTTGCATGCCGTTGCAAATGAAAACGCTCGACTGGCGCGTAGCTCGAGCGCACGCAGTGCCACCGGAAGCGAATTTATTCCGCGTTGTCCGGGCGAAATCTCGCGGGGTTAAATGGATTCGTTACCGCGATCACGGCGATGTGAATTTCTTCCTCGGTTCTTCTCGAAATCCTTCCGCCGTTCTCTCCCTCCGCGGAGCGTCTTCTTCGCGAGCTGGTCGCGACCTGCCTCTCCGCGTCTTAACGCCGTTCATCGGCTATATTCCAGCAGCGCGGCGGAAAATCACCGTTTCCTTCCTTTCTTCCCGTGTCAATTCCCCGGCGACCCCTCTGTCCAACGACCATCTTCCTTTATTCACTTTTATACCTCTGAAAATCTCCTATGGGAGTGCTCGACGTGTAATTACTCGCCGGTTGCGGCGCTAGCTCTCCGATGCCGTAGATCGCGCGAAACGCGAGATATTCCATTCGGGAGAAAAATCAGCCCGCGACTTGCACGGAACTTTATCCTCTCCCCGGCCCCGCTTCCGCCACCCTCTTTTATTCTACCGACCGCGTTACTTCCATCCGCCGGGTCTTTTCCTCTTATTGCATCTCTCGCGATACCGCGGAGAATCCGCGAAATCTCTTCCCCGGTGATTCATTAATTTTCCTCCCCATTGTTTCCACGCGTCCCTGTGCCACGGTGTTTCCGGCGACCCGAGCGATCATTACGACCGCCGGGTATTTACCGAATAGATCGCCGAGCGGAAGAGCGCGGGAAAGGCTCGGCCGAGACGGACTCTCTGCGAGCTATCCGGCCGTTCCGGTTAATCAGTCTCGCCCGAACGTCCTACTAAATCCCCCATAAAAGAACCTCCTCCCGTTCTTTCCGCTAATCTACTCAATTTCGCGAAGCTTAACGGTCCCCGCGCCTCGCCGATATCGGGCTGCTAGCCTGGAGCTCGCGCGCGAGTAACCCCGTCTCCTTTCTCGCGAGCGCGAAATCGTCCTCTGTCCCGCTTCTCGTTACCTCGACGTCGAGAAATCGGAGGGAAGGAGGAGGATGAGGAGGAGGAAGAGGAGGAGGAGGAGCGAGTGCCGTGGACGCTGAACAATGGCCTGGCGGCGCGAAAGAAATTAAGCATCTTGAAAGGCGGCCGGGGGTGGGAGCGGGACGATAAAGGGGGAGGCTGGCGATCTTGTCCGCTGTAATAAATGAAAGCGCCGGCGCGATAAGGCGGGAAATATCGCGGAGAAATACACGGCTGGCGGACACGGTTCGCTTACTTAGCCCGAGTGTGCGGTTTATCGAAGGCGACGCGTGAGGAACGCCGCTTAAAAAGCCTCGTGAAAGAACCGCGCGGCGCGATAGGGAAAAAGGGAAATGGGCGGCGCAGCGCGGCGGGGAAAAAACGGAAGGAAAAAAGGAAAAGGAGGGTGGAGAGAGAGAGAGAGAGAGAGAGAGAGAAAGGCGAGTAGAGCGATCGCGGTGTGGAGATAAGGGTCGTGGTGTGTTGTGCAGCGGGAGGGAGTCGGAGAAAAGGGGTTGCCGCGGCGCGGGGCGGCGCGACGCGTCGCGGCCGGACGAGAATCGATTCACCGTTGCCGCGGCCACTCGGAAACGATTTTGCCCCCGGAATCCTTAACCGTGTTAAATGGTAATGCAGGCAATAATTCCGCCATGAATAACGGAACGCTGGAACGCGAACTTTTAAATCGTGACCGGAAAAATTCCCGGATATCCGAGTTCACCCTCGGCGCTTCTTCGCCGTGTCGCTGGTCGCGAAAGAGAGACGGACGTGCCGCGATTCCTCCTCGTCCCTCCCACCGACCACCGCGCCAAACCATTCATCCCGCCAACGAATTTCTTCGCCCGGCCACCCCCGGGCCACCCCCCTCGCTGCCGTCACTGCGAGCTGTTTATTAATGTCGGCGAATCGATGCGCCCGTGCCGGATTCCCGATGCGACGTTCAATCGGCTCGAAACCGAGCCAGTCCGACCGCCGCCGCGACTCTGTCCTCTCATTTTCTCCCTTCTTTTTTACGACGTCGATTTTACAGTCTTCCCTCTTTACATCTTTCCTTTTTATCACCGGAATTTCGTTCTTCATCGTCCTCGAGTCCGCGGTTGGCGCGGTCCTCTTCCTAGCGTCCTCGTGCCGTTTTCTATTCCCGCGATAGCATTTTGGTGTCCCGTCTCTCCCACTTTATGGTAAATTGTTTTCCCCGTTCTTGAACTGAATTTTCTTATCGCTGCGAAACTTTTTCTTCCTCGTTACCACAATTGCCGGACTTCTCTTAAACGTCCAGAACGTTTGTCTCTTTTTCGTCCAGCGCGCGTTAAGCACCGGGACGCGCGCTACCTACGTTTCTCCTTCTTCCCGAAATTCCGATGTTTTCACGCGTTCTGGAGTTTTGTTTCGTTATTTACCAGGTCATCCTCGAACGTCCTTCGCGCGTTTTTGCCGCTAGAAATCCTTTTTCTTCGACAGGCGCCGGAATTCCCACTAGAATCTCCGCAAAGTCTCATTTTCATCGCGGCAGAAAGTAATATCTCAAAATGAGAT
>NW_027469905.1:0-54329 GCF_051020765.1 Lasioglossum baleicum | reverse complement strand
TACACATTAGTAATCCTTTTTGTGACTGGGACACTAATTTCATTATTCATAAGATGAACAAGGGTGAAACCGCGCCAGATCGTTACCACCTTCTGTGAGAGACAAACTGCAAAATCAATAGCTTCACATATCTCGTGGTCCAGAGAGTCAAATGAGGTATTCAGGGAGGAGATTCGTTGTACTGTATTGGCCTTATACACCCTATTGCACGGTATAAATATTAAAGTACAGATTCAAACCGTTGTAGGTTGTTAGGTATTGGTATAGAGTCAAACATTTCACACACGGCTTTAACTTTGTGAAGTTATACCGCTGTATTGAGAGTATAACTTCGTGTTCGGAGAAGCAAGTTAGTATGGACATTATTAAATAATTAAGTGACGCGACCTTAAATTCGTGAATGAATATGAACATCGCGGCTGAATTCGATTGGCAACGTTGCCACGTTCTGTGAGAGTCGATGGGCCAAGTCTATAGCTTCTCGTATCCTGTGATTCCGAGAGTCAAACCAGGTATTCCAGGAGTGAGTCTGCCTAAAAGTATTGCCAAAACACACCTTAACTCATGGTATGAATACTACGGTAGATATTGAAACCCTCAGTGACCATTACAGGTTGGTAGAAAGTCTTTCATTTTACAGAATACCTCACCTTCCAGGAATATAGCCGGCAGTATGGAGTGTCTTGCGTCGTGTAGAGAGTAACAAGTTAGTATTCATTTCGCTGGCAGGCACCTCAATTTCATGTATGAACAAGAAAATCTGATTCAAACTGTTAGGGACGGATGCAACCTTCCTTGAGAGTGAAGCCGCTCAGTCGGGACCTTCACCGATCCTCTTACTCCGTTAGTCAAACGAGATATTCGGCGAGACAATACACACTGAAGTATTACCAATGGACCCTTTAATTCATGGTATAAATATTAAAGTAGAGCGTCAACGCTGTTTGGAACGTTACCTAATGGTATAGTGTCAAACATATTACCGAAAGTTTTACCTTCCGCGAGACAAACCCACTGTATCGAGTGTTTAAATTCGTGTTCACAGAAAGAAATTAGTATTCATTTCATGGGCACCATAACTTCATGTACGAATCAGAAGATTCATTGCCAGACCCTTCGATAACGTTACCACCCTCTTTGATGTTTGAACGACCAAGTCTACAGCTTCACCTATCCCGTGATTCCGAGAATCATATCAGCTAATATAGGAGTAAATCCGCTGAGGGGTATTGGAAATTGACACCTTAGTTAACGGTATGAATATTAATGTAGATCTTCAGCCCGTTCGTGAACATTACCAAGTGGTATATAGTCAAACTTTTTACCGGATACCTTGCCTTCCATGACCCTAACCCGCAGTAGCGAGTATCATGCATAGTTCACACGGATACATATTAGTAGACGTAATACCCCAGGCGAACACCTTATTTTCATGTATGAATACAACAATCTGGATTCAAACCCTTGGAGATCGTTACCACCTTCTTCGAAGAACGAACGTCTAAGTCAATCGATTCACATATCCCGAGATTCCGAGAGACAACCAAATCCGAGGGTAAGTTCGCTGATAGCATTGCCTGTAGACACCTTAATTCACGGCTTGAATAAAAATGTATTGCGTGAAACCGTTTGAGAGCATTGCCAATTGGTATAAAGCCAAAGACTTTACCGCTGGCTTTACCTTCGGAGAATCAAACCCCCCGTTTCGAGAGTATAGCACCGCCTCCAGTGGTACAAACTAGTATACGTTTACTAACGGGCACCTTAATTTCATGCATGACTGAGAATATCGAGTGTCAAACCTTTCGAGAACGTTGCCAACTTCTGTAAGAGACGAATGGCAAGGTAAGTAGCTTCACCTGTCCTGTGATTCAGAGAGTCATACCAGGTATTGCGAGAGTCCATACGCGGTACAATGTAGCCAATGGTGACCCTAGTTCACGGTATGAATATTAAAGAGGAGAAGCAATCCTTCGGAGGGCAATACCAATTCGTATTAAGTCATCCTTTGTACCGAATACCATACCCCCCGACGACCTAACGCGCTGTATCTAGACAATAATTTTGTTTGCAAGGGAACAAATTAGTAGGCACTATAGTGGCGTAGACCATAGTTTCATGCACGAATTAGATGGGCGACGGACAAGTCGATCCACAACGTTACCACCTTCTTCGAGAGCCGAAATTCTAAATCAATACCTACACCTATCCTGTTATTCCGAAGTTCAAACATGGTATTCCGGGTGTCAAACCTGTGTAAACATCTGGCATCGGACATCTTAATTCACGGTGTGAGTATGAAGGTAGAAGGACAAACCTTAGTAGAACTTCACCTGTATGTGTAGCGTCAATCTTTATAGAGAAAGCCTCACCTACCGCGAAACAAACCCGCCGTACAGAGAGTATGACTTTCTGCTCGGACAAAATACATTAGTTTACATTTTGGCGACGGGCACCTTAATTTCATGCGAGGATTAGAATATCGAGTGTTAAACCGTTCGAGAAAGTTACCTCCTTCTTTGTATCATCGCACATATAGCACAATAGGCTCCCTATCCTGTGGTGACGAGAGCTACACTAGGTATACCAGGAGTAAATCCGCTTACCAATATTGACAATAGACACCATAATTCACGGTATGAATATTAAAGTTGAGAGTAAAACCGTTTGTGAAAGTTACCAATTGACATAACGATATACTATTTACATGATAACATACCTTCAGAGAACACTTTCCGCTGTATCCAGGGTATAACTTCGTATTCAGCAAAACAAATTTGTAGAAATTTTAGTCACGTTCATCGTAATATCATGTATGAATTAGATGATCGATAATCAAACTGATCGAGAACGTTCCCACCTTCTGTGGGAAACGAACGGCTAAGTCAGTAGCATCACCTATTCTGTAATTCGGATAATCATACTATGTATTCCGGGATTCCGTCCGCTGAAAGGTAATGCCAATAGACCTCATAATTAACGGTTTCAATATTAAAGAAGACCACCAAGCAGTAATAGAATAATTACCACTTGGTATAGAGTCAATTCCTTTACGGATAGACTTACCTTCGGAGAAGGTAACCTGCCGTTTCAGTAGTATAACTTCGTGTTCAGAGAATCCCATTAGTATACATTATAGTAATTTCATCTTATTTTCATGTATGAATAAAATAATCTGGATTCAAGCCCGCGGAGATCGTTCCCACCACCTTCGGGAGTCGAAAAGCCAAGTCAATAGCTTCACCTACCCTGTGATTCACATAGCCAAATCAGCTGTTCCGGGAGAGAATCCGCTATTCAGTATTGGCAATAGACATCTTCATTCAGGGTACGAATATACAAGTAGAAGGTCAATCCGTCGGAGAACATTATGAATTTGTATAGTGTCATTCTATTGGCTGAAGACGATACCTTCCTAGAACACAACGCGCCATAGCGTGTGTCATGCTTAGTGCTCACGGAATCAAATTAGTAGACATTATAGCAGAGGGATACCTTATTTTGATATATGAAATAGAAGATCGAGTGTCAAACCATACGACATCATTACCACTTTCTTTGAAAGACGAACGGCTGAGTCGATATCATCAACTATAGTTGTGATACCGAGAGTCAAGTCTGAAATTCAAGGTGTATATCCGCTGCTCAGTATTGGCAAATGACACCTTAATTCTCAGTATGATTATTACAGTAGCGCAACAAACCGTTAGGGATCGTTACCAATTGGTATATATTCAAACACATTACCGGTGGCTTTACCTTCGGAAAAGCAATCAGGCCGCATCGAGAGTATAACTTCGTGGTGAGTGAAGTAATATAGTACCAATTTTAGCGACGGGGACCTTAAATTCATGTATGAATTAGAACATAAAGTGTCAATCCGTTCGAGAACGTTACCACCCTCTTTGAGAGTTGAACTGATAAGACAATAGCTCCACTTATCCTGTGATTCCGAGATTGTCACCATGTATTGCGGGGGTATATCCACTCAACAGTAGTAGTAATATTCATCTTTATTCAGGGTTTGAATATTAAAATACCGCGTCAAACCGTTTGAGAATATTAGCAATTGCTATAAAGTGAAGCTTTTTACCATGTCCTTACGCTCCGAAAAACTAACCAGCTGTATCGAGAGCATAACTTCGTGTTGTTAGAAAGGAATTAGTCTACATTGCAGACACGCGCACCTTAACTTCAATTATGATTTGATGATCGAGTGCCGCTCCGAACGAGGACGATGTCACGTCCTACGAGATGCGATCGTATAGGTCAATAGCTTCACCTATCCTGCGATTCCGACGGTCAAACCAGTTGTTCCGACAGAGAATCCGCTGAACAGTATTACCAATAAACACCTTAATTCACGGCATAAATAACAAAGTAGAGCGTCAAATCGTTTTTGATCGTTACCAATTGGTATAATGTCAAATGTATACCGAAGGCGTTAACTTGCGCAAATCTCACCGGCTATACCGAGAGTATATCTTCGTCTACAGAGAAAGGAATTAGTCTTCATTTCAGTGACGGGCACCTTAGATTCATGTATGAACTACATGATCGAGGAACAATCCACTCGAAGACGTTGCCCCCTTCTGGGAATGACGAACGGCTTTGTCAATAGCTTCAACAATCCTGCGATTCCTAGAGTCAAACCAGGTATTCGGGAAATAAATCCGCGTAACAGTATTAGTAGTGGACACCTTTATTCGCGGTTTGAATATTAAGGGTGAGCGCCAAACCATTTTATACAGTTTCCAATTTGTATAACGTCGAACACTTTATCGCACATCTTGCCTTCCGAGAACATAAGCCGCTGAAGCAAGTGTCATGCCCAGTGCTCAGGGAAACAAATGAGTAGACATTATAGCAGAAGCACACATTATTTTTAAATATGAATTAGAAGATCGTGTGACAAACCGTTCGAGAACGTTGTCACCTTCTTGAAAGTCGCAAGGTGAGTAGCTGCAAATATCCCGCGATACCGAGAGTCGGACCACGTACTCCGGGTGTAAATCAGCTGAAAAATCTTGGCATTGGACACCTTATTTCTCGGTTTCAATATTAATGTAGATCGGCAAACCGTATGAGAGCGTATCCAGTTCCTATAAAGACTAACGTTTCACTGAAGATCTTACCCGCCGAAAACCTGTCCCAATTTATCCGGAGTATAACACCGGTTTCAGAGGAACGAGCTAGTATACATTTTACTGACGAGCTCCGTAATATCATCCATGCATTATCAGATCGAGTGTCAAACCGTTCGGGAACGATACTACCTTCTGTGAGAGACAAACGGCTATGCCAATAGCTTCACCTGCGGTTCTGAGCGACAGACTAGTTATAGCTCGAGTAAATTCGCAGGACAGTACTGGCTATAGTCCCCTTAGTTCACGGTTTGAATGTTAAAATGTAGCGTCAAAATCACAAGGAACGATACCAATTAGTATAAAGTCAAACGTTCTACTGAAGTCCATACCCACAGAAAGCATAACCCGCGGTATCGATAGCATAGATTCGTGTTTAGAGAAATACATTAGTATACTATTTAGTGACAGCAACTTAAATTCATGTATGAATTAGAATACCGATCATCCAACCGTCCGCGTCGCTACCTCTCACTCTGAGAGTTGTTATATCTATTGCTTCACCTATCCTATGACTCCGAGAGTCAAATCAGGTAGTCTGGTAATAAGTCCGATGAAGACTCTTGGCAATGGACACCTTAATTCACGGCTTGAATATTACAGTAGAGCGTCCAACCAATTGAGAGCGTTATCATTTGTTATAAAGCCAAACGTTTTGACGAAAGCCACAGATTCCGCGAACTATACCGCCTTCATAGGGAGTATGTGTTCGTGCTCAGAGAAACAAATTCGCATTCAATTCTGTGAAAGGCACCTAAACTTGGTGTATGAGTTACTAGACCACGGGTCAAACTGGTCGAGAACGTTGCAACTTTCTGTGAGAGACGAATAGCTAAGACAATAGCTTTAACCATCAAGTCATTCTGAGAGTCAGGCCAAGTATTCCGGGAGTAAATCCGCTGTACAGGGATGGTAATAGACATCTTCATTCACGGTCTGAATATTAAAATAGAGTATCAAATCGTTTGAGAACTTTACCATTAGTTATGAACTTAATAGTTTTACCGACGACATTACTTTCCGCGCACGTCACCCGCTTCATCGTGAGTATATTTTCACTATCGGAGGGCAAGTTAGTGTACATTTTAGTGACGAGCAGATTAATTTCATGTATGAACTGGAAGATCGACGGTCAAGCCTCTCGGGACCGCTACAACCTTCTATATGATTCGAATGGCTAAGTTACTACCTTCACATATCTGGTGCATACGAAAGTCATAGCAGATACTCCTGGGGTATATCCGCTGAAGAGTACTGGCAACAGACACCTTTATTCACAGTTTGAATATTAAAATAGAGGGTCAAGCCGTTTGTGAACATAACCAATCTCTATGATCTGAAAAGCTTTTTTCCGAAGAACTTACCCTCCGAAAATATAACCCGTTGTATCGAGAATATAACTTCATCTTGAGAGATAGAAATTACTCCTCATTTCTCTGACGGGTGCCTCAATCCCATGAATGAATTACAAGATCGAGGGATAAACCGTTCGAGGACGTTACCACCTTCAGTGAGAGACGAACGGCTAAGTAAAGTATACTGTAACTCCGAACGTTCAGCCAGATATGCCGGGAGTAGATGCCCTGTACAGCATTGGCAATAGACACCTCAGTTCACGGCTTGCATACTAAAGCAGGGTGTCAAGCCGTTTTAGAACATTGCCTATTCATGTAGGGTGACACTTCTTACAGAATGCCTTAATCTCCGAATAAACTATACCGCTGTATCGAGAGAATAACTTCGTGTTTAGAGATTCGCATTAGTGTACATTTTAGTGATGGCATCATAATTTCATGTATGAATTAGAAGATGGATGGTTATCCAGCTCGGGACCGTTACCACATTCTATGATAATCGAGTAGCTAAGTGAATAGCTTCACATATACTGTGTTTCCGAGTGTCATACAAGGTATTCCTGGATTAAATCCGCTGAACTGTATTGGCAATAGAAATCTCATTCCACGGTTTGAATATTAAAGCAGGGCTCCAAACCATTGTAGAACGTTATCAATTGCTGTAGAGTCAAACGCTTTACCGAAGGCCATACCCTACGAAGCAACTGCCCTCTGTATCGAGAGTTTAACCTCGTGTTCAGAGAAAGAAATTAGTAATCATTTGAGTGACGGGCACCTAAGTTCCATGAATGAATTAGAAGATCACGGGTTAAACCTTTTGAGATCGGCACGAACTTCTTTGAGTGTGGAACGTCTAAATCAATAGCTCACTGTATAGTACTGGCAGCGGACATCTGAACACCAGGTATGAATGCTAAAGCTGATCGTCAAATTGCTGAAGAGCATTACCTTCTCCCATAGTGTCAAACCTGTTACCGAAAGCCTCCCTTCCGTGAAGCTATCCCGCCGTATTGATAGTATAAGTTCGTGTCGAGAGAAACACATATGTATACATTTTAATGTTACCATAGCTTCATGTATGAAATACAATATCAGGAGACAATCCGCTCGAGAACGATTCCACCTTCTTTGAGTGTCGAACGGCTAAGTCAAATGATTCACGCATCCTGTGGTTCCGGCCAATGAATGATAAATAATGAAGCAGACCGTCATACCGTTATAGAACCTAATGCGATTGAGTCAAACTCTATCCCGAAGTGTTGAGGAGCATGTCACTATAATGTCTACTAATATGTATTGCTGAACACGCAGTTATACCCTCGATACAGCGGATTATGTTCTGTGAAGGTGAGGTATAGATAAATAGAATGTCCTTATGCCAATTGGCAATGTTCTCAAACGGTCTTACGTTCTAATTTGATATTCATATCGTGAATTAAGGTGTCTATTGTTAATACCCTTCAGCGGATTTACTCCTGGAATACACGGTTTGACTCTCGTAATCACAAAAATATGTGAAGTTATTGACTCAGCCGTACGACATTCAATGAAGGTGGAAACGATTTCGAACAGATAGACAGTAAATCTTCGAATTCCTACACGATGCCCGCCACTAAAATGTATACGAATTTGTATCTCTGATTACGAAGTTATACTCTCGATACCGCGGGTCAGGTACTCGGAGGGTAAGGTCTTCGGAAAAGGTTTTGACATTATACCAATTGGTAACGTTCTGCAAAGGATAGAGTCTGTAGCTTAATATTCTAACCATTAGTTAAGAAGTCCACCGCCTATATTGTACATCGGATTGACTCTCGGAATCACAGTATAGTTGAAGCCCGTGACTTAGACGTTCGACTCTCAAAGAGGGTAGGGTCGTTCTCGAGTGGTTTCTCCCTCTATCTTCTAATTCATACATGGAGATGAGGTGCTCGTCACTCAAATGAAGGCTTAGTCCCATCTCTAAACTCGAAGTTATACTCTCCTTGATGTCCGTGAGATTCGCGTATGTTAACGCCATCGGTAAATGTTTGACGTTATAGAAATTGGTAACGTTCTAATACGTTTTGACGCTTTACATTTGAATTCAATCCGCGAATTAACGTGTCCATGGCCGATATTCTTCAGCGCATTTACGCCCGGAATACCAGGCTTGATTTTCGTAATCACAGGATAGATGAAGCTACAAACTTAGCCGTTCGACTATAATATATAGTGGTAACGTTCTTGCAATGTTTGACGCTCGATTTTGCTGTTGATATATGAAAATGACGTGTCCGTCTGCTGTAATGGTTACAAATTTGTTTCCGTGAACATTAAGCTAGGCACTCGCTGTGTTGGGTTAGGTTCTCCTATGGAAGGGTATTCTGTGAAAAGAACCGTATTGTAGGAATTGGTAAACTTCTTCCGCGGTTTGACTCTCTGCGTTAATACACATACCCCGAATTAAGGTGTCTATTTCCAAAACTATTCAGCGTATTAGCTACAGGAATACATAGTTTGACGCTCGTAAGCACAGGAGAGATGAAGTTGTTGACGCCACCCGAGTCCCAATGAAGGCGGTAACGTTCTCGGACGCTTTGACTCTCGATGCATATATTCACACACAAACATGTTGTGTCCGTACGTCACAGTGTGTCCTAACTTGTTTCAGCAAACAGTTTCGGGACAGTAGCTACGGCGGGATAGGTTCTCGGAGGGTAAGGTATCCGGTAAAAAGTTTGGACCTATACCAGTAGGTAACGTTCTATGATGGTTCCAATCACTACACCACTATTTATACTGTAAAATAGGGTGTATAATGCCAATACTGTACAGTGGGTCTACTGCCGCAATACCTGGCTTGACTCGCAGAATCACGGCATAGGTGAAAGTATTGTCTTAGCCTTACGGTGGTTAGGAATGTGGTAACGGTACCAAAAGGTTTGACTCTCTATCATGCAATTCATACATGTAGCTGAGGTGCCTGTCACGGAGGGTAATGCCTTCGGTAGAAACTTTGGCTCCATAGCAATATGTAACATTCTACAACAGTCCAACGGTCTGCTTTAATCTTCATACCGTGAATTAAGGTGTCAGTTGCCAATAATGTCCATAGTATTTGCTCTCGGAGTACATGGTATGACTCTAGGAATCACAGGATGTATGAATCTATTGACTCTGCCGTTCGTCTCTCACAGAAGGTGGCAACTTTCTTGAGCGGCTTGACCCTCGATCTTCGTATTCATAGTGAAGTAAAGGAAGCCGTCACAGAAATGTTTACATGTTTCTTCCTCAGAACACGAAGCTATACTCTTGGTTCTGCAGGTTGCCGTCTCCGAATGTTGGACTATCGGTGAAATGATTGACTCTATACCAATAGGTAGCGCTCTACAACGGTATGACTGGCTGATTTTATATTCACACCGCGAATTATGACGTCTACTGCCAATACTGCTCAGCGGACTTGCTCTCGGCTTTGCCGCGTTGACTGTCGGAATCTCGGGATAGGTGAAGATATTGACTTAGATGTTCGTCTCCAACAGAAGGTGGCGACGATACTGAACGGTTTGACCCTCGCATTTCGAATTCATACATGCAATTAATGTGCTCGTCGCTAAAGCGTATACTAATTTCTTCCTCTGAACCCTATGTCATTCTTCCGATACAGCGGGCTGAGCTTTCGGTGGGTATGGTCTGCGGTAAAGCGTTTGACATTGTACCAATTGGTAACGATCTAATAATCGCCGCTCCTCTTTAGCATTCAATCCGTGCATTCAGGTGTTTTATGCCAAACCTGTTAATCGGAATCACTTCCGAAGTATCTGGTTAGAACCTAGAAATCTCAGGAGAGGTCCAGGTATTGACTTTGCCGATCGTGTCTCACAGAAGGTGGTAACGTTCTCTACCGGTTTGACCCTCGATCTTCTTATTCACACATGCAATTAAGGTGGACGTTACTAAAATATATACTAATTTGTTTCTATGAGCACGTACTCATACTCTCGATACAGCGGCCTAGGCTTTCGGAGAGTTGGGTCTTCAGCGTAGCGTTTGACTTTATTCCAATTGGAAACGAGCTGAAGCAGTATGTCGCTCTACTATAATATTCACACCGTGAATTAAGGTGGGTATTGCCAAATCAGTTCAGCGGATTTACCCCAGAGATACCTGGTTCAAATTTGGGAGTCGCAGGATAGGTTATGTTATTGGCTAGGCTGTGCTTCTAGCAAAAAATGTAGCACCTTACTTGAACATTTATACACTAGATTCTGCAATTCATACATGAAAACGAGGTGTCTGTCTGGTATAATGTCTACTAATTTAATTCCGTTCCCACTGAGCGAAAGACTTCCTACAGCGGGTTAGGCTCCTCGGAAGTTAAGGTCTTCGGTAAAATGTTAGACCCTATACCAATAGGTAATGTTGCACATCTGTGTTACACTGTGCTTTAGTACTTACACCTGGTAGTAGGGCTTTTAATGCCGATACCGCACAGCTGATATCACCCTGCAATTGCAGGATTGACTCTCGGGGTCACAGGATACGTGAAACTATGGACTTAGCTCTGCTACTAGCAATGAGAAGATGGTATCGTTCTGGTAGAGTTTGCCTCAGGACCTTGAAATTCATTCATGAAATTGGGGTGCCCGTCACTAAAATGTACACTATTTTGTCTCTCTGGACTCGAACTTATTCTATCGATACCGTGTTTTTGGGTCTCAGAAGGTGAGGTCTTCAATAAAATGTTTGACACTATACAAACAAGTAACATTGTACAATGGCCAGACAAAGTGAGTTAATATTTATATAGTGAACTAGGGCTCCTATTGCCAATACCGTACTGCGGATTTAATACCGGAATACCAGGGTTTTCTCTTGGTGCCACAGGATAGGTGAAGCTGTTGGCTTAGCCGTTCAATCCTCTAAGAAGGTGGTAACGTTCTGGATGTGCTTAATCATCGATGTTCTATTTTATTGATGAAATTAAGGTGTCCGGCACTAAAATGTATTTATATTTGTTGCTCTGCACACCTTTATATACTGTCAATACAGCGCGTTATGCTTTCGGTCGGAAAGATCGCTAATAAAATATACGAACTGGAAAAGTTCTCAAGGGGTTTTTCGCTCTACTTTATCATTCAAACCGTGAATTAGGGTGTCAATTGCCAATTACGCTCAGCGGATTTACTCCCGGAACGGCAGGATCGGTTAAGCTATTGACTTCGCCGTTCGAATGTCAGAGATGGTGGTATCGTTCTCGAACTGTTCGGCCCTCCATCTTCCAGTTCCTACATGAAGCTAAGGTGCCTGTCACATAAATCAATCCCAATTTCTTTCTCTGAACACGAAGTTATACTCTGTATGAAGTGGGAGATGTTCTCGGAAGGTAACGTCTTCGGTAGGTCGTTTGACATTACTGCAATTGTAAATGTGTCACTATCTATTTTCATATTCAAACTGTAAATTAAGGTGGCTATTGCCCATACTGTACAGCTCATTCACTCTAGGAACATCCGCTATAAATTCCGGAATCGCAGGACAGATGAAGCTGTTGACTTAGCCGTTCGTCTCTCACAGAAGGTGGTAACGATCTCGAACGCTCCGACTCTCGACGTTGATTTTTTACACAAACATGTGATGTTAGTCCGCTAAAATGTCTACTGATTTCTTTCCATGTGCACTATGTAGGACAATCGTTGGAGCGAGTTTGGTTCTCGGAAGGTATGGTGTTCGGTAGAAGGATTGACCTTGTGGGCCCTGGTAATTTTGTCTGTCGGTTTGGCACTCGACATTAATATTCATAGCGGGAATGAAGTTGTCAATTGCCAGTAAACTCCAGCGGACTTACTCCCGGATTACGTGATTTGACTCTCGGAATCACAGGATAGGTGAAGCAACAGACTTAGCCGTCCGAATATCGAAGAATGTGGAATCGTAATCGAATAGTTTGACATTCGATTTACTTATTCATACGTGAAAATAAGCTGTCCGTAACTCCAACGTATACTAATTTGTTTCCGTTTACTCGCTGCTGCGGTATTGGTTTGTCGGTGTGTAAGGTAATTGGTAAAACGTTTGACTTTATTAGAACTGGTAACGCTTTCAAACCTCTTCACGTTCTACTTTAATGTTCAATATCTTAGTTAAGATGTCCATTACCAATAGTGTACAGCAGATTGACTCCCCGCACACCTGGTTTGCCTGTCGGAATAACAGGGTAGGTGAAGCTATTGAATTATCAGTTCGACTCTAAAAGAATATGGAATCGTTCTCGAACGGTTTCACTTACAATAACTCTGTTCATACATGAAAATAAGGCGAGCTTCTGCTACAATGTCTACTAACCTGTTTTCGTGAGCAATAAGTAAAACACTGGCTACAGCGGCTAAGGTTATCTTAAGGTAAGGTAATCGGTAAGAAGAATAACTTTATACGTTCAGGTAATTTTCTCCAACGGTTTAACTCATTACTTTAATATTCGTGCCGTGAATTAAAGTGTCTATTGCAAAGCTGATCAGCGGATTTACACCCGAAATACCTAATTTGACACTTGTAATTATGGAATGGGTGGAGCTATCGACGTGGCCGTTCATCTGTCAAAGAAGGTGATAACATTATCCATCGGTTTGCCCCACGATTATCTAATTTATACATGAATTTGGTGTACCCGCCACTTAAGTGTGTTCTAATTTGCTTCCCTGAATACGATGTAATATCGTCGATGCAGCGGGATACCTTCTCGGACGGTCAGGACGTCGGTAAAAAGTTTGACTGTATTGCAATACGTAGCGTTCTACAATGGTTTAACTCTGTCCTTTAATATTTATATAGTGAAGTAGTGTGTCTAACTCCAATTATGTACTGCGGGATAAGTCGCAGAATACCTGGTCTGTCTCTAGGAATCGCAGAATGGGTGAAGCTCTCCGCGTATCTGTGCGACTCTCAAAGAAGGTGGTATCTTTCCCGAACGGTTTGACAATCGACCTTCTAATTCATGCATGAGGATAAGGTGCCCGTCACTTAAATCAATACCAATTTCTGTCTCTGAACACGAAGTTATATTTATGATGACGCGGATGATGTTGGCGGAAGGTAGCGCCATCGCTAAAACGTTTGATTTTATGTCAATCGGTAACGCTATCAAACGGTGTTACGCTCTATTTTAATATTTAAAACGTCATCTCAGATGTCTATTGCCAGTACTGTTCAGACGATTTACTCCCGGAATACATAGTTTGACTCACGGAATCTCGGGGCAGGTAAAGCTATTCATTTATCCGTTCATCCCTCGCAGAAGGTGGCATCGTTTGAGAGCGGTTTGGGGCTCGATCTTCTAATGCGTACACGAAGTGATGGTGCTCGTTACTGAAATGGTGACTAACATCTTTCTCCGAACACGATGTTATACTCTCGATACAGCGAGTTATTTTCTCAGAAGGTAGGCCATCGGTAAAAAGAAGGACTATATACTAATGGATAATTATCTTCGACAGATTTACTATCTACTTTAATGTTCATACTGTGAATTATGGTGTTAATTGCCCATATAATTCAGCGGATTTACTCTCACAATGACTGGCTTGGCTCTCGGACTCGGGCAGGTGGTGCTATTGACTTAAATCTGCGACTCCCAAGGAAGGTGGTAACGTTCTCGCAAGGTTTGTCCTCGATATTCCTATATATGCATGAAAATAATGAGTCCGTCTGCTAAAATGCCAACTAATTTGATCACGTGAAAACTAAGGAACACAATCGATGAAGCGCGTCTTCTTCTCGGAAGCTAATGCCTGAGGTAGAATATTTGCTCTATAGTAATATGTAACTATGCACAGCTCTGCGACACTGTACTATAAAACTTATACCGGGAAGTAGAGTGTGTGTTGTCAATACTTTTCCGCCGATTTAATCCCCGAATACCTTGTTCGACTTCGAAATCACAGGACAGATAAAGCTATTGATATAGACGTTCGACTCCTAAAGAAGGGGATAATGTTCTCGAACGGTTTGATTGACGATTTTGCAGTTTATACATGAAAATTACATACCCGCCTGCTAAAATGTGTACTAATCTGTTTCCGTGAACATTATGCACGACAGTATCTAAAGCGTGATATATTCTCGTACTGTACGGTACACGGTGGAGGGAATGACTTTATACGAATTGGTAACGTTCTCCAGTCGGCTTGACCCCCTACTTCAATATTCTTACCCTGAATTATGTTGTCTATTGCAAAACTGTTCTGCTTCTTTTCTCCAGTAATACTTTGTGAGATTCTCAGTATCACAGGATAGGTGAACCTATTGACTTAGGTACGAGACTCGCAAAAATGGTGGTATCGATGTTGAATGGTCTTACTCTCAATCTCCTTATTTGTACCTGAAATTAACGTGCATGACATGAAATGCAAAGTAATGTGTTTTCCTGAGCAGAAAGTTATATTCTCGATGCGTCGGGTTTGTTTCGCGGTAGGTATGGCTTTTCGCATAAAGTTTGACTTTATAGCAATGGTTAAAATTCTACACATGTTTGACGCCATACCTTATCATTCATTCCGTGAATAAAGATGTATATTGCCAATAGTGTACAGTTTATTGAGTCTCGGAATGCCTACTTTGACTATCGGAATTGGAGGATAGGTGAAGCTACAGCCTTAGCCGTTCGTCTCACACAGAAAGTGGTAACGTTCTCGAATGGTTTGACCCTCAATCTTCTTACTCATGAGGAACTTAATGTCCCCCTCACTAAAATGTTCTGCTAGCTTGATACCCTGGACACGAAGTTATACCCTCGATCCTGCAGGTTAGCTTCTCGGACGGCGAGGGTTTCGATAAATCATTCGTCTTTATAGCAACTGGAAACGTTCTCAAACTGTGTAACGCTTCAATTTAATATTCATACCGCGAATTATGGAGTCTATTGCCAATACTGATCAGCGTATTTACTCATGGAATTCCTGTCCTGACTCTCGGAATCAGAACTATACGCGAAGCTATTGACTCAGCCGTTCGACTCTCGCAGAAGGTTGCAGCGTTCCCGAACGGTTTCACCACCGCTCTTCTGATTTCTACACGAAGTTGAGGTGCCTGTCATTCAAATTAATACTAATTCCTTTCTCTGAACACAAAGACATACTCTCAATGAAGCGGATGATGTTCGCTGTAGGTACGGCCTACGGTAGAACGTTTGACTTTAAAGCAATTGATAACGCTCCCATGCAGTTTCGCGCACTACTTTAATATTGAATCCATGAATTAAGGTGTCCATTGCCAATACTCTTTAGCGGATATATTTCTGGTATATCTAGTGTGACTCTCGTAAGCACAGGGTAGGTGAAGCAATTGTGTTGCATATGCTATTTTACAAGGAAGGATGTAACTTTCTCGAGCGGTTTGACCCTCGATCTAATCTACGTAAGGAGTTAAGGTTCCCGTCGCCAAAATGTAAACTGATATGTTTCTCCGAGCATAAAGTCATACTCTCGATACGGCGCGTATGTTTCGCGGTAGGTAAGGCTTTCTGCATAAAGTTTTCCTCTACACCTATAGGTGAAGTTTTACAAAGGTTTGCCGCTCTACCTTAATATTCATACCGTGAAGTAAGATGTCCGATGCCAGATATTTACGCCGGTTTGTCTCTCGGAATACCTTGTTTGACCTTTGGAACAACAGGATCGGTGTAGCTATTGATCTAGAAGTTCGGCTATAAAAGAAGGTGGAAACGTTGTGGATCGATTTGTCCGTCGCCCTTCTAATTCGTGCATGAAATTAAGGTGTACGTCTCTAAAATGCGTACTAATTTGTTTCCTTGAACACGTAATTATTATCTCGATACCGCGCGTTACGTCCTCGTTCAATAGGTAACGTTCTATGAGGGTTAGACTCTGTACTTCAATATGCAAACCGTGGATTAAGGTGTTCATTACCAATAGTGTACAGCTTTTTGTGTCCCGTAATACCTGGTTTGGTTATCGGAATAATAGGATATGTGAAACTATTGACTTAGCGGTTCGAACATCAAAGAAGGAGGAAACGTTCGCGAGCGGTTTGACACGCGGTCTTCTTACTCATCTTGAAATTGAGGTTCGCGTCTGTTAAAATATATACTAATTTGTTTCCCTGACACGAAGTATTATCCACGATACAGCGGATTGTATTCTCGGAAGGTAAGGTAATCGGCAAGGAGTATGGTGTTATATCAATTTGTATCGCTCTCAAACGGTTTGAGGCCCTACCCTAATATTCAAACCGCGAATTAATGTGCCAATTACTAATACTTTTCATCGGGTGTACGCCTGGATTGTCTGGTCGTACTCTCGGAAACCCAGGATAGGTTGAGCTATTGACTGAGCCTTTAGTCCCACATAGAGGGTGGCAACGTTCTCGAACGGTTCGATCCTCGATCTTCTAATACATACTCGAAATTAAGGTGCCCGTCACTGAACTGAATTGTAATTTCTATTTCTGATTACGAAGTAATACTCTCAATACCGGCGGAATAGGTGCTGGTAGGGTAAGTTCCCCGGTAAATCTTCTGACATTATTCCAATTGGTAATGTTCAACAAATGTTAGACTCTGTAGTTTAATATTCAAACCGTAAATGAAGAAGTCCACTGCCTCTACTGTTCACGGATTGACTCGCGGAGTACCTGGTTTGGCTATCGGAATAGCGGGAGAGGTGAAGCTATTGACTTCGCCGATCGACTCTCAATGAAAATGGGATCGTTCTCGGACGGCTTGACTCTCAGTAATTCAGCTCATACGTGAAAATAATGTGAGCTTCGGCTGTAATGTATACTAATATATTTCCGTGAACAATAAGTAAGACGCTGGCTACAGCGGGATAGATTCTCTTGAAGTAAGGTATTCGATAAGAAGAATGATTTTCTACGAATAAGTAATTCTCACCGACAGTTTGACTCTTTACTGTAACATTCGCACGGTGAATTACGGTTTCTATTAATAATACTATCCAGCGGATTTACTCCCGGAATACCTGGTTTGATTATCTGAATCACAAGTACAGGTGAAACTATTATCCTAGTTGTGACATTCTCAAGGTGGTACGGACCTGGAAAGGTTTGCCTCTCGATATTCTCATTCATAAATGAAATTAGGGTGCCAGTCACTATAATGTATACTTACTTCTTTCTCTTATTATGAAGTTATACCCTCGATGCCGCGGGTTATTTTTTCGGAGGGTAAGGTCTACGGAAAAGCGATTAACTTTATAGCAATTGGTAACGTTCTCAAACAGATTGGCGCTCTATTTCAGAATTCAAACTGTGACATAAGGCGTCTATTGCCAATACAATTCAGCGGATTTACACCCGGAATTCCGGGTTTGATTCACGGAATCTAGTGATAGCTGAAGCTATTGACTTATCCGTTCGAATCTGAAAGAGGGTTGTAACATTCGCGAACGGTTTGACGATCAATCTTCTAATTCAATCATGAAGATCTGGTGCCCGTCACTGAAACGAATACTAATTTCTTTCTCTGAAGACGAAGTTATTGCGTCAATACACCGGATAAATTTTATCGGAGGCTATGGTCTTCTGTAAAGCACTTGACTGTATAGCAATTTGTAACGTTCTCAAACGGATTGACGAGCTATTTTAATACTGAAACCGTGCAATAAGGTGTCTATTGCCAAAACTGCTCTGCCAACCTACTCTCGGAATACCTGGTTTGACTCTCGGAATCATAGGATAGGTGAAGCTATTGATTCAGCCGTTCGTCTCTCAGAGAAGGTGGTGACGTTCTCGAACGGTTTGATACAAGATGTTCCTATTGATACACGAAATTAAACTGTCCGTCAGTGAAATTGTCTGCTAGTTCGTTCCTGTGAACACAAATTAAGACAATCGCTACGGCGGCTTGCGTTCTCGGAATGTAATGTATTCGTTAAAAAGGATGACTTTAAACCAATTGGTAATGTTCTCGAACTGTTTGACTCTCAACCTAAATATTCATTCCGCGAATTACGGTGTCTATTGCCAATAATCCTCAGCGGATTTACTCCAGGAACACCCGGTTTTACTCTCCGAATCACTGGTTAGGTGAAGCTATTGACTTAGGCGATCGTTTCATACAGTAGGTGGCAACGTTCTCGAACGGTTTGATCGTCGATCTCTTAATTCATTCCTGAAGTTAAGGTGCTCGTCACTAAAATGAACTATAATGTGTTTTCCCAAAACACGTAGCTATACCTTCGAAACGGCGGGTCAGATTCTTGGTCGTTAAGGCTATCGCTAAGAGCTTGACTTGCTACCAAACGGTGTCACTGACCCTTACCTCCGATATGAATATTAAGGAACAGATTCGTACCGCTGGAGAACGATACCAATTACTGTAACATCATACTCCATACCGGATACCTTACCTTTCGAGATAATAACCCGCTGTATCGTGGGTAAAACTTCGAGTTCAGGGAAAGAAAATTAGTGGGAAATTTTACCAGGCGGACCACCTTAATTCTATGTATGATTAGAAGATCGGGAGTCGAACTGTTCCAGATTGTTACCACTTTATTGGAGTGTCGAACGGCTGAGTCAATAGCTTCACCAATCCTGTGATACCGAAAGTAAAACCAGGTATCCCGCGAGTAAATCAACTGATCAGATTTGGCAATAGATATCTTTATTCGCGGTTTGAATATTAATGTGGAGCGTGAAACCGTTCGAGAGCGTTACCAATTGTTATAAAGTATACGTTTTACCGAAGACAATACCCTCAGATAAACTAACCCGCTGAATCGAGAGACTAACTTCGTGTTTAGTGAATCGCATTAGTTTACATTATTGTTGACTGCATCTTAATTTCATGTATGAATTAGGAGGTGGTGGGTAAAACAGCTCGGGACCGTTACCACACTCTATGATTTCGAACAGCTAAGTAAATAGCTTGGCATTACCCTGTGTCTCGGAGAGTCATACCTGTATTCGTGGAGTAAATGCGCTGAAGATTATTGGAAATTGAAATCACATTCACGGTTCGAATATTAGAATAGAGCGTCAAAACGTTGAGAACGTCACTAATATCTTTCACAGATGAACGGTGAAGTCAATAGCTTCACCTATCCAGTGACTAGGAGAGTCAATCCATGTATTCTGGCAAAAGACACCTTAATTCGCGGTATGCCTATCAAACTAGTACGACGAACCGTCTGATAACGTTTCAAGTTGGTATAAAGTCAAAAGGTTATTCACGATCTAAACATCCGAACCATAACCCGCTGAATCGAGAATACAGGCATCGTTCTCAGTGGAACAAATTACTGTAAATTATAGCGACGGGCATCATAACTACGTGGAATGTATTCGAAGATCTAGGGTGAAACCGTTGAATAACGTCAACCACCTTCTCCTAGAGGTGAACGGCGAAGGCAATAGCTTCACCCATTCTGCCATTCGAAGTGAAGAAACAAGGTATTCCGGGAGTAAGTCCGCTGAAGAGTATTGGCCATAGACACCATAAATCACAGTTTTATTGTTAATGCAGTGCGGCAATCCGTTTGAGTTCAATTACAATTGGTATAAAGTCAATCGTTCTTTCAGTAAGCATTTCCGTGCGAGCAGCTATCCGGCTGTATGGATAGTATAACTTCATGTGTAGATAAACACATTAGTATACATATTAGATAGCGGACACCGACTTTTCATATATGAATAGGAGGATCGTGTGTCAAAGCGTGCGAGAACGTGCCACCACCTTTAAGGGTCATACTGTTATGTCAACAGCTTGATCCAACCTGTGATGCCAAGAATCAAACAAATAACTGTACATTTTAATGATGAGGACCTTAGTTTCATGTACGAATTAGAAGATCGAATGTCAAACCGTTCGAGATCGTTACCACCTTCTCTGACAGTCGAACGGCTAATTGTATAGCTTCAACCTCTGCTGTGACACCGAGAGTGAAATCTTCTACCTGGCAGTATATCCGCTAAAGAGTATTAGCTATTGGACACGAATTCACGGAATGAATATTGAAGCAGTCCATCAATTCGCTATAGAACATTGACAATTTGTATGAAGCTAATATCTCAGGTACGGGCACCCCACGTTCATGCATGAATTAGAATAACAAGGGTCAAAACGTTGGAGAACGTAGACACCATCTTTGAAAATCGAACTGCTAAGTCACTAGCTTCACCCATCCCGTGATTACGAGAGCCGACCAGGTATTCAGATAGATGATTCGCTGAAAGTTATTTGCAGTTGACACATTAATTCACAGTCTGAAAATTAAAATAGGGTGTCAAACCGTTTGCGAACGTCACCAATTTCATACAGTCAAACGTTTTACTGCAGAGGATCAAACTGCATACACTGTAGTAACGGGGACCTAAATTTCATTACAAATATGAAGATCAGGGGTCAAACCGTCCGAGAATGTTACCACCTCCTTTGTGGTTCAAAACGGCTAAGCCAATAGCATCATACACCGAGAGATTCAGAAGTCAAACGAGATATTCCGGGAGTAAATACGCTCTACAGTACTGGCTATAGATGCCTTAATTCCGCGGATTGAATATTGAAGTACAGCGGTGATACTGTGTGCGAACGTCATAATTGCTATAAAGTCTAACGTTTTACAGAATGGCTAACCCTCCGAAAAACTGACCTACTGTTTCGAGAGTATACCACCATGTTCCGTGGTACGAACAAGTATACATTCTAGTAACGTCACCATAAGTTCATGTACGAATTCAAGATCGGTGGTCAAGCCGTTCGGTATCGTAATCGCCCCTTTCAGAGTCGAACGAAGAAGTCAATAGCGTCACCTGTCTGTTTTACCGAGAGCCAAACCAGGTATTGCCGTATTAAATCCAATCAACTGTATTGGTCATAGACACCTTAATTCATGGTATGAATATTAAATTTGAGAGTCGTACGTTGTAGAACATTACCAAATTGTTTATAGTCAATCTTTTACAGAGTACCTTTCTTTCATGATCCTAACACGCTGTCGCGTGCCTCCCGCTTATTGTTCACTACAATACACTAGTAGACGTTTTAGAGCACGGAGTCCACATTTTGGTGAACAAATATCAATATTGAGAGTCAAAGCGTTCATGGTATCGAACAAGTTCCTTGAGCGTCGCATAGCTAAGTCTCCAGCTTCACATACCTTATGAAACAGAAAGACAAATCAAATATTCCGGGTTGTAAATGCGCCGTACAGAATAGGCAATAAACGCCACAATTCACGGTTTAAATATTAAACCAGACCGTTAAGCCGTTGTAGGACATTACATATTCGTATAGGGTTAAATGTATTACAAAATGCCATACACTTTGCAAAACTGACCCGCTGTATCGAGAGTATTACACACGTTCAGACGTATAAACTAGTACACGATTAGTGACGAGTCCCATAGACTCAGGTACGAATTAGAAGATCGAGCGTCGAATCTTTCGAGATCGTGGGAGTCGAAAGGGTACGTCTATAGCTTCACACATACTGTCATTCCTAGAATTAAACCAGGCATTCCGGTAGTAAATCCACTGAACATGATTCGCAATAGACACCTTAATTCACGATTTGAACATCAAATTGAGCGTCAAACGATGTATGAATGTTGCCAATTTTTATAAAGAAAACGTTTTACTGGAAGCCGTACCTTCCACGACCTCATCCGCTTCATCGAGAGTATAACTACGCGTTCAGAGAAACACTTTAGTTCACCTGTTAGTAACGGCACCCGAAATTTCATGTATCAATAGGATGATTAGGGTCAAACTGTCCGCGAACGTTACAACCATCTTCGAGAATCGTACAGCTAACGTAATAGCTTCACCTATCCGTTATTCCGAGAGACGAACCGGCTAATCCGCGACTAAAACCGTTGTACAGAACTGGTATTAGACACGATATTTCACGTTATAAATATAATGCACAGAGTAAGACCGCTATAGAACGTTACCTACTGCATACAACCATCGTTTATACGATGGCTTCCGTGAGCTAATGCGCACTACCAATAGTATAACATCGTGTTCAGAGAAGCAAATTGGTATACATTTAGTAACGGGCACCTTAATTTCATGTATCATATATAGAGATCGAGGGTCAGACTGTTCGGAATGCTGCCACCTTCTTTGACGATCGATCGGCTAAGTCAATAGCGACACATATCCTGTGATTCCGAAAGCCAAACTAGGCATCCGAGAGTAAGTCGCTGAAGAGTGTTGGCAATTGACACCTTACTTCATGGTTTGAATATTAAGGTAGAAGTTGAATCCGTTGAAGAACATTTTTAAATGTTATAAAGTCAAACATTTTGCAGGACACCTTGCTTTCCAAGGCCATATGCCGCTGTTGCGCGTGTCATGATTAGTGCCCGCGGAAGCAGATTATTAGGCATTATAGCAGAAGCACACCTTATTTCCTAGGCACAAACGGAATAATCGCGAGTCAAACCCATCGAGAACGATCCCACCTTCTTTGTAAGTCGAAACAGATAAGTCACTATCTTCACACATCCTGTTATTCGATAGTCAAACCAGGTATTCCGAGAGTCAAATCCGCAGTACGCTATTGGCATTTCGCGGCCATATATTAAAGTAGAGCGTCAATCTTTTTGTGACATAACCAATTGGTATAAATACTATCGGTTTACCGAAGACCTTGCTCTCCGAAACCAGTCTCTCATTATCGAGGGTATGACTTCGTGTTTTCAGAGAAGCAAGTCAGTATATATTTTAAATGGACGAGCACTTTGTTGCATATATGAATAGAAAATTGACGAGTAAAACCTTTCGTGAACGTTACAACCTTCTTTAAGACTCGAACGGCTAAGTTTACAGCTTCTCCAATCCGGTGATCCCGAGAGCCAAACGGGTATTCCGGGGGTAAATCCGTGGAGCAGTATTGACAACAGTAACCATAATTCACGGATTGAATGTTAAGGTACTGCGTCAAACTGTTTGTGGGCGTTACCAATAGGTATAAAGACAAACGTTTTCTTCTAGACATTACGCTCCGAAGATCTAACCCACTGTATCGGGAGTATATCGCGGTGTTCAGGGGAACGAGACAGTATGCATTTCAGTGACGGGCACCATAACGTCATGTATGAATTAGAATGTCGCTAGCAAACTGTTCCCAGAACGGTACCTTCTTCTTTGAGGTCGAACGGCAATGTCAATAGCTTCAACTATTTTATGATTCCTAGATTCAGATTTCCCCGGGAGTAAATCCGCTGGACTGTACAGGCATTAGACACCGTAGTTCACGGTCGAATATTAAATTAGAATGTGAAACCGTTTGCAAGCGTTACCAGCTTTGTATAAAGTAAAACATTTTACTGATGACTTTACACTCCGAAAGTATAAACCCTGCTTATCGGGGTTATAACATCGTGTCACAGGAACGAACCAGCGAGCATCTTAGTGACGCGCACCATAATTACATCTATGAATAAGAAGACCGTGTGTCAGCCGATCGAAAACGTTACCACCATCTTTCTGAATCGAACGGCCAAGTGCTTCATACTATCACGAGATTCCGGGAATGAAACTACGCATTCCGGGCGTAAACCCGCAGAACCGTGTTGGCATTAGGCACTTTGTTTCACGGCTTGAATATGAAAGCAGACCGTCAACCCGTTGTAGATCGCCACTTATAGGTCTAGAGTCAAACGAAAGCCTACCTTCCTAGAAGCTAACATGCCGTATCGAGAGGTATAACATCGCGTTGTAGAGAAACACATTGCTATACATTTTAGTGGCGGCACCTTAATTTCCTGCTTGAATTAGATAATCGTAGGTCAAACATTTCGAGTACGTTACCACCCACTTTGAGAGTCGAAAGGATAAGTCAGTAGATTCACGTATCCTGCGACTTGAAGAGTCAAACCAGGTATTCAAGGGTTGTAAATCCGCTGTACAATAATGGCAATAGAACCTAATTCGCGAAGTGAATATTGAAATGGAGAGTCAGACCGTGTGAGAACTTTACAAATTGCTGCAAAGTCAATCGCTTCACCGAATGCCTTGCCGTCCGAGAAGAAAAGCAGCAGTATCGAGAGTATAGGTACGTCTATATGGAAACAAATTATTTAGCATTTTAGTGTCGGGGACCGTAATTTCATTACGAATAAGGGGATCAAGGGCAAACCGTTCGAGAATGTTACCACCTTCTGTGAGAATCGGACGGCTATGGCAATAGCTTCACCCATCCTGTGATTCCGGGAGCCAAACCAGGTATTCCCGAGCGTAAATCAAATGTACAGTACGGCAATCGACTCCGTAGTTCACGGTAGGAGTATTAAGTTTTAGCTTCAACCCGTTTGCGAACATTTCAAATTTGCGAACATTTCAAATTGACATATGGTCAACCGTTTTGAAAATGCCTCACCTTCCGCGAACCTCAGTCGCTGCAGCGAGAGTATAACGTCGTGTCCAGAGAAACACATTAGTATATATTTCAGAGACTGCTACCTTTGTTTCGTGCATGAGTTTGAAGATCGAGTGTCAAACCGATCCAGAGCTTCACGACGTTCGATGAGAGTGAACCTTCCTGCAGTTAATCCAGGTATTCGGCGAGTAAACCTGCTGAACAGTATTAATTACAAACCCTTTAATTCACGGTTTGAATATTAAAGTAGAACGTCAAACTTCTTGACAGCCTACCCACTGGTATAAAGTCAATCATTTTACCGAAGAACTTAGCCTCCGAACAACTAACCCGCTGTATCGAGAGTATAACTTCGTTGTCAGATAAAGGAATTAGTCTTCAGTTCCGTGACGGGCGTCTTAATTTCATGTTTGAGTTAGAAGATCGAGGGTATAAATGTGTGAGGACGTTACCACCTTCTTTGAAGGCCGAACGTCAAGGGCAATAGCTTCTCCTATCCTGTGATTACGAGAGTCAAGCCTCGTATTCCAGGAGCCAATCCGATGAACATTATTGGCAAGAAAAACGTTAATTCACTCTAAATTCATGGCTCATTGAAGTAGAGCGTCAAACCGACGGAGAACATTACCAATAGATATAGATTCATTCTGATTAACGAATACATTACCTTCCTTGAACCTAACCCACTGTTGCGAATGTATATGACATGCTTAGTGCCCACGCATACAAATTAGTAGACATTATAGCACAGAGACACCTTGTTTCGATACAGGAATAAGAAGATCGAGGGTCAAACCCTTCGAGAACGCTACGACCATCTTTGAGAGACGAACGGCTATGTAATTAGCTTGAAATATTCCAAGATTCTAATAGTCAAAACCTTGTACTCCGGGTGTAAATCCGCTGAATGGTATTGGCAATACACGCCTTACTTCACGTTTTCACTATTAAAGTAGAGCGTCAAACCGTTCGAGAGCGTTACCAATTGGTATGGAGTCAAACATTTTACCGAATGCCTTACGATCCGCGAACCAGACCAGCTTCATCGAGAGTGTAACTTCGTGATCAGTGAAAAAAGTTAGTACTAATTTCATGGACGGGCACCTTAACTTCATGTGTGAATTAGAATATCGAGCGCCAAACCTCTAGGGATCGTTGCCACCTTCTGTGAGTGACGATCAGCTATGTCAGTAGCTTCACCTATCCTATGATTCTCATTGCCAAACCAGGTATTCCGGGAGCATGTTCTGTGAACAGTATTAGCAATTGGCACCTAAATTCACGGTTTGTATACTAAATTGGAGTGCCCATCCATCTGAAATGGTTACCAGTCGCTATAAAGTCATACTTCTCACCGAATACCTAACCCTCCGTACGCCAACCAGCTGTATCGGTGGTGTGACGTAGTGTTCAATGGGACGAATTATTATACATTTTAGTGACGGTACCTTAATTTCATGCATGAGTTTGGTGCTCGAGGATCAATCATTTGAGAACGTTACCACCCTATTTGAGATTCGAACGACCAAGTTAATGGCATCTCCTTTCCTCTGATTCTGAGAGTCATACAAGGTGTTCCGTGTCCAATCCGCTGAACAGTATTGGCAATAGACAGTTAATTTCACGGCAAGAACAATAGAGCAGAGCATCATATCGTTGTGTAGCTATACCTATTCGTATAGAGTCAAACCTTTTTCCGGAGGCCTTACCAACCTAGAACGTATCCCGCTGTATCGGTAGTATAACCTCCTAAACAGAGGAACATATTAGCATTCATATTAGTGACGAGCGCCGTATTTTCATGAATAAGTTGCAAGATCGAGTGTCAACAGCTTCACCCATCCTGCGATACCGAGATCAAACCAGGAATTCCGGGAGAAAATGCGCTGAATGGTATTGGTAATAAACAACTTCATTAACGGTTTGAATATTAAAATAGAGTGACAAATCGCCAGAGGTCATAACCAATTCATATAAAGTCACTATTTTTACCAAATACCTCCCCTGCCCAGAACATTTACCCGCTGTTTGGTGTGTCTTGCTCGTTGCTGACGGAAACAAATTAGCGGACGTTTTAGCAGACGGACACCATAATATTATATATGAATAAGTATATCGAGAGTCAAACCGTTCGAAAACGTTACCACCATTCTTGAGAACCGCACAGGTATGTCAATAGCTCCACGCATCCTATGACTCCAAGGCTCAAACCAGGTATTCCGGGAATAAATCCACTGAAGAGGATTGGCAAGGCGCACCTTAGTTCACGATATAAATATTAAATATAAGAGTCAAATCATGTATAACGTAAACAATATGTATCAAGACAAGCATTATCCGTAAACAATATGTATCAAGACAAGCATTTTCCCGACAGCCTTAATTTCCGAGAAGCCTAGCCAGCTGTATCGAGAGTATGACTTCGTGCTAAAAGAAAGATATTTGCATACATATTAGTAATAGGCATCATAATTTCATGAATTGGAATATAGAGGGTCAAATCGTCCCAGAACGTTAGCACCTTCTTTTATAGTCAACTTCACCTACGATGTGATTCCGAGATTCAAACCAGGTATTTGGGGATTAAATCGCTGTACATAATTGGCATCACACACCATATATCACGGTATAAATATTAAACTCCAGAGTCAAACCGCCGTAGAACGCTACGAGTTTTGACAGTGTCAAACTTTTCATCGAAGTCGTTACCGTCCGAGAACCAATCCTGCAGTAGCGATTGCCTGTCTTAGTGTTAACCGGAACAATTTAGTAGACATATTTAGAAGACGAGAACCTTATTTTTAGTTATGAATAGAGTAATCTAGAGCCAAATCGTTCGAGAATGATCACAACATCTCTGAGAATGGAACGGCGAACTCAACAGCGACACCCGTGCTGTGATTCCTAGTGCTAAGCCAGGTATTCGAGGGAGTGAATCCGCTGAAAGGTATTGGCAATGGGCACACTAATTCTCGTTATGATCATTAGAGTACAGACTCGACACGTAGTAGAACGTTTCTATTGTGATCCCGTTTTGACTCTCAAATCACTAGGTAGGTGAAGCTTTCGACTCCGCCTTTCGAATCGCAAAGAGGCTGGTAACGTTCTCGAATGGTTGTCCCTCGATATTTTAATTCATACATGAAATTAAGATGACCGTCGCTAAAATGTATAATAATTTGATCTCTGCCCACGAAGTCATACTCTCGATACAGCAGGTAAGGCGTTCGGTAAAAGGTTTGACGCGATACAAATTGGTAACGTTCTCAACTGATTTTACGCTCTACTCTAATATTCAAACCGTGAACGAAGGGGTCTCTTGCCAATACCATGCAGCCGCATGTAGTTCCGGATTATATGGATTGACCTTCGGATTCACTGGATATGTGAAGCTAATAACTAAGCCGTACGAAACTCGAAGAAGATGGTAACGTTCTCGAACACTTTGACTACCATGGTGATATTTTTTCACAAATATGTTGTGTCCGACCCGCTAAAATATCTACTATTTGTATCGGTGAACATTAAGCAAGACCATCGGTACTGCGGGTCAGATTCTCGGAAGGTAGTTTATTCGGTAACAGGAATGACATTATTCGAATGGTAATGTCCTGCGACGGAATTACTCCCTACATTAATATTCATACCTCGAATTATGGTGTCAATCGGCAATATTCTTTAGCGGACTTGCTCCCGTATTTCTGGATATGACTCTCGGAATCAAAGGATATGTGAAGTTATGCCTTAGGCGTTCGACACTCATAGAACCTGGTGACGTTCTCGAGCGGTTTGACCCATGATCTTCAAAGTCATACATGAAATTAAGGTGCGCTACACTTGGTCGTATGCTCATTTGTTTCCCTGAATACTTAGTAATACTCTCTACAGAGCGGGATGGTTCCTAGGAAGGTAAGGCCTTCGGTAAAGTGTTTGACTATATACCAATAAGTACAATTCAACAGCGCGCTTGACTCAGTACCTTAATATTGATACCGCGAATTACGGTGCCTCTTGCAAATAATCCTCGGCGTATATACTCCCGGCATACCTGGTATGACTCTCGGAATCACAGATAAGTGAAGCTATTCACCTAGCCGTTCGACTCCCAATGACGGAGGCATTGTTCTCGAAGTGTTTGACACTCGATTCTTCAGTTCATACAAGAAATAAGGTATGCTGTGCTATAATGCCTAATTATTTGTTTCCGGTAGCACTAAGCATGACACTCGCTACAGCGGGATAGGTTCTCTGAGGCTGAGGCATCCTGTAAGATAATTGACATTACATTGTTTGGTTATGTTCTCCAACTGTTTGACTGTCTACTTTAATATCCATACCGTGTGTTAAGCTGTCTAATGCCAATTCTGTCAGGGGATTTACTCCTGGAATACAGAATTGACTCCGGAATCACATGGTAGGCGAAATTATTGACACCGCAGTTCGATTCTTCTAGGTGGTGTTTAAAGCTCAGAAACCGCACGACACTCGATCTTCTTACTCATACATGAAATAAAGGTACCCGTGACTAAAACGTACGCTAGTTTGCGTTTCTGATCACGAACTTATACTCTCGATAGTGTGAAGACATATTCGAGGGTATTGCCTTCAGTAAAGCGTTTGACTTTATACTAATTGGTATCGTTCGCAAATCGAGTGACGCTCTACTTGAATATTAAAACCATGACATAAGGTGTCTAATGCCAATACTGTTCTGCGGATTTGAACCCGGAATACCTGTGTGACCCTCGGAATCACAGGATCGGTACAGCTGTTGTCTAAGCGTTTCGACTCACAAAGAAGGTGGTACCATTCTCTAACAGCGTGTCTCTCGATTATGATATTTATAATTGACAATGTGGTGCTCGTCTGCTAACATGCGTATTAATTTGTTTCTGTGAACATTAAGCAAAGCGCACGTTACAGCCTGTTAGTATTTCGGAAGACAAGGTATTCGGTAAAAGAATGACTTCATATGAATTATTACTTTTCTCCCACGGTTCGTCTGTGGACTTTCTTATTTATACTGCGGATTACGGTGTCAATTACCCATACTGTTCAGCCGATTTACTACAGGAATACCTGATTTGCCCTCTCCGAATCACAGGATAGATGAAGCTATTAACATAGCAGTCCGCCTCTCACAGATGGTGGTACCATTCTTGAACGATTTGACACTCCATCACCTAATTTATACATGAAATTAAGGCTCCCGTCTGTGAAATGAAGACAAATTTCTTTCTCTGGATACGAATATATTCTCTCGATGAAGCGGGCGAGGTTCGCGGAAGGTACGTCCTACTGTAGAACGTTTGACATTATGGCAATTATTAACGTTTTCAAACGGATTGAGGCTGTACTGTAACATCAATACCGAGAATTATGTTGTGCAATGCCAATGCTCTTCAGCGGATATACGGCTGATATACTTAGTGTGACTCTCTGAACCACTGGATGGGTGAAGCTATTGTGTTATATGTGCCTTCTCACGAAGAAGGTGGTATCGTCCTCTATCGGTTTGACCCTCGATCTTCTAATTCATCCATGAAATTAAGGCGCTCGACACAGAAACGAAGACTCACGTATTTCACCGAACACGATGTTATACTTTCGAAACGGCCGGATAGCTTCTCCCATGGTAAGGCGATCGGTAATGTGTTTGACTTATACCAATTGACAATGTTCTAAAGCGCTTTGACGCTCTAAATTAATATTGAACCTTGAAATAAGCATTCACTGGCCAATACTCCGCAACGGACATACTCTCGACTTACCTGGTTTGACTCTCGAAATCACAGGATCAGTGAAGATATTGACAAGCAGTTCCACTCTAGCAAAAGGTTGTAACGTTCTCGGACGGTTGGACCCTCGACCTTCTCATTCATGCATGAAATTACAGTGCCATTCACAGCATTGTATATCAATTTCTGTCTCTGAATACGAAGTAATGCTTTATATACATCGGGTTAAGCCCTCGGAGGGAAAGGTTTTTTGAAAATCTTTTGACATCACTCAAATATGTATCTACAAATGTTTGACCACTGTACTTTAATATTCTAACCGTGAACTACGGTGTCTATTGCCAATATTGACAAAACGGATGACTCCCGGAATACCTGGTATGTCTCTCGAATCACAGGATATGTGAAGTTATTGACTTAACGTTCGACTCTTAAAGAAGGTGGATCGTTCTCGAAATGTTTGACTCTCGATTATTCTATTCACACATGAAAATAAGGCGACCGTCTGCTAAAATTTCAACCAAATTGGTTCCCTGAGCACAAAGCATGACACTTTCTGCAGAGGGGTGGGTTCTTGAAGGTAATGTATTCGCAGAAAGAATGATTACATAGCAAATGTAATACTCACCTACGGATTGCACTTCTACTGTAATATTCATACCCATGAATGAATGTGTCTACTTCAGATACTGTTTAGGGGCCTTACTCCAGGAATACCAGGCTTCAGTCTCGGAATCACAGGATGGAGTTGCTATTGGCTCAGCCGTGCAGCACTCAAGGAAGTTGCAATCGATCTCGAGGGCTTGTCCCGCGATCTTCTAATTTATGCACGAATTTATGGTGTCGCTCCAAAATTGTATGGTAATGTGTTTCCCAAACACGTTGTTATACTCTCTACACGGCAGGATAGCTTGTCGAAAAGTGAGGTATTCGGAAAAACGTTCGATTTTAAAGGAAATAGAAACCTTCTCACTAGCTGTGACGCTCTATTTTAATCTTCAGTGCGCGTATTATGATGCCTCTTGGCAATACTGTTCAGCGAAGTTGCACCTGCAATACTTGGTTTGGCTTTCCGAATCACTGGATAGGTGAAGATATTGACTTATCCATACGACTCTCATAGAGTGTGGTAACGTTCTCATACGGTTTGACACACTCTTTCAATATTCAAACCGTGAATTAAGGTGTCTATTGGCAATACAGTTTAGCAGAGTTACTCCAGGAATACCTGGCTTGATTTTCCGAATCATGGATAGGTGAAGCTGCAGACATAGCCGCTTGTCCCTCACAGAAGATGGAAACGTTCTCGAGTGGTTTTGAAGCTCGGTCTTCTTATTCATACATGAAACAAAGTTGTACGGCACAAAACGTATACTACTTTGTTTTTCTTAACACGAAGTCATACTCTCGATACAGCGGGTTAGCTTCTCGGAGGTAAGGCCTTCACAATAAACTTTGACTCTATATCATTGCGTTACGTCCTGCAAAGGTTTGGCACTGAACATCAATATTTATACATGAAATATGGTGTACGATGCCAATACAGTACAGCGGATGTACCTCCAGGAATTCTTGCTTTGACGTTCGGCATCACACGACAGGTGAAGCTATTGACTTAGCCGTTTGACTAGCAGCAAAGCTGGTAACGGTATCGTACGGTATAACACCCGATCTTCGAATTCATACATGAAATTAAGATGCCCGTCTATAAAATGTCTACTTATATTTATGCACGAACACGATGCAGAGTACCACGTACAGAGGGTTCGATTCTTCTGATGGTATGTCCTTCGGTATAAACCTTTGACTCTATGCGCATAGGTACCGTTCTACAATGTTTTAACTCCGAACGTTAATATTCATTCTGTGAATTGAGGTGTCTAAAGCCAATTCTGTTCAACGGATTTACTCCAGGAATACATGGCTTGTCTCTTAGAGTCTTCGAATAGATGAAGCTATTAACTTAGCCGTCCTTCTCACAATGAATGTCCTAACGTTCTCGAAGAGTCTGACACTCGATCATCCAACTCATATATCAAAATAAGGTATGCCTCTGCTATAATGTCTACTTACTCGCTCCAGTAAACCCAAAACAAAACAATCCTACGACGGCTTGCGTTCTCGGAATGTAAGGTATAGGTTAGAAAGAATGACTTTCTACCAATTGGTAATGTTCTCCTGATGGTTTGATTCTCAACCTTAATATTCATGCTGTGAATTACGGTATCTATAGACAATACTGTTTAGCGCATTAATGCCTCAAATCCATGGTTCGACACTCGCGATCAATAGGAGAAGCTAGTGTCTTAGATGTGGGGCTTTCAAGAAGGTGAATCGTTCTGTAACGGTTTCACTACCGATCTTGCTTTTTATACGTGAAACAAAGCTGTTCCTCTATTAAAAATCTAATGTTTGGCTTCACTGGCACTAAGTATGATACTCCATACAACGGGTTAGGTTCTACGAAGGTAAGGTATTCGTTAAGTAGTATGACTTTATAAAAATAGGTTAAGTTCTCCAACGAAGTGTCTGTGTACTTTAATATTCATACCGTGAATTAAAGTGTCCATCGCAAAACTGTTCAGCGGATTTACTCCCGGAATACCTCATTTTTCTCATAGAATCTTGGCATAGGTGCAGCTATTGACTTGGCCGTTCGTCCGTGAAGGAAGCTGGTAACGTTCTCGAACGGTTTGGCATATCCAACTTTTATTCATATATGTAGATAAGGTGCCGGTCACTAAAATGCCACCCAAATTTCTGCCCCTGATCTGCAAGTTATACTCTCGATATAATGCGATCGGAGTAGGAGGTAAGGGTTACTGTAAATTATTCGACTTTATTCCTATTTGTAACGTTCTAAAACGGGTTGGCTCTGTGCTTTAATATTTATATCTTGAAATATGGTGTCTAATGAGAATACCCTTCAGCCGATTTAGTCCCTGTATACGCGGTGTTATTCTTCGTATCACAAGATACCTGTGGCTATGGACTTAGCAATTCCACTCCCAAAGAAGGTGGTATCGGTCCTCTAAAATTTTGACACTCGATCTTCTATTTCATACATGAAATTAAGGTTCCCGACCATAAAGAGTACATTAATTTGCTTCTCTGAGCCCGTGGACGTACCCTCGATACAGCGCGTTAGATTCTCGTAAGCTAAGGCCTTCTCTAAAGGGTTTTTCAACGGCATGACTCTCACATGTTATTCACGCAGCGAAATAGCGTATCTAGTGCTATACTGTGCAGCGGATTTACTCCGGAATATCTTGTTTGACTCTCGTAATCGGAGAATTGGGAAGCTATTGACATAACCGTTCTATTATCAATGAAGCTGGTAATGGTCTCGAACGGGATGACCCTCCGTATTTTAATTGATCCATGAATTTAAGGTGGCATCACTAAAACGTACTCTAATGTGTTCTTTAAACACAAAGTTATACTCTCGATACAGCGGCTTAGCTCCTAACAAGGTAAGGCTTTCTGCAGAACGTTTGACTTTATAGCAATTGGTAACGTTCTCACACTGTGTGACGCTCTATTTTAATATACAACTCGTGAATTATGGTGGCTATTCCCAATACCGTTCAGTGATTTACTCAGTAAATACCTGTATTGACTCTCGAAATCGCAGGATCCGTAAAACTATTGACATAGCCGTTCGTCACTCATAGAAGGAGGCATTGTTCGCGAACCATCTATCTTCTAATATATACACGAAATTAAGGCGCTCGTCACAGATAGGATGACTGATTTCTTTCCCAGAAAATAAGTTATTGGCTTGATACGGCGGATTAGCAACTCCGAATGTAAGGCCACCCGTGAAGCGCTTGACCTCATTGCAACTGGTATCGGATTATAACGGCGTGACGCTCTATATTAATATTCAAACCGTGATTTATAGTGTGTATTGCCAATACTTTCCAGCGAATGTACTGCCGGAATATCTGGTTCGACTCTCCTAATCACAGGATAGGTGAAGCTACTGACTTGACCGTTCGACTGTCAAAGAGGGTGGCAACTTTCTCGAAAGTTTTGACCTCAATTTCGTAATTCGTACATGAAATTAAGGTTCGCGTGAGTAAAATGCATATTACTTTGCTCTCTGAACACGGCGTTATACTTTCGATACAGTGGATTTGCTTTTCGGAAGGTAAGGCTTTCGGTATTAGTTTGAATCTATACGAAGAGGTGTCGTGCTAGAATGGTTTGATTCTGTACCGTAATATTCACTCCGAGATTTAAGGTATCCATTGCCAACAATCTTCAGTAGATTTACCCACGTATTACCTGGTTTGCCTATCGGAATAACGGGATCGCTGAAGTACTGACTTAGTTGTGCGACGCTCAAAGTAGATGATAACGTTCTCGAGCCGATTGACTGCGACCTCCTTATTCATCCATGAGATTAAGGTGCACGTCCCTAAAATGAATACAAATTTTCTTCTATGAATACGTATTTATACCCTCGATACATCTTGTTAGGTTCGCGGAAAGCAAGGTGTCCGGTAAGCATTTTGTCGTCATACCAATTCGTAATATTTTCCGACGGATTGACTCTCGACTATAATAATTCATGCCGTGAATAGAGGTGTGTATTTCAATACCGTTCAGTGGATTTATTTCCTGAATACGTGGTTTGATCATCGGAATCACAGTTAAGTGTAGCTATTTACTTAGCCGATAGACTCACACAGAAGGTGGTGACGATCTCGAACGGTTTGACACTCGACCTTCTTATTCATACGTAAAGTTAGCGTGCCCGTCTCTAAAGTGTGTACAAATTTTCTTTTCTAGGCATGCAGTTATGATCTCTATACAGAGGTTCAGGAAGGTAATGCCTTCGGTAGAAAGTTTGACTCTATAGCAATAGGTAACGGTCTGCAACAGTATGACGGTCTGCTTTAATATCCATACCGAGAATTAAGGTGTCTATTGCCCAATAATGTCCTGGAGTATTTACTCTCGGAGTACATGGTATGACTCTAGGAACCACAGGATAGGTGACGCTATTAACTTAAACGTTCGACTCTCACATACGGTAGTAACGTTCTCGAACGGTTTGACTCTCGATTTTGATTGTCATACTTAAACATGTGGTGTCGAGTCCCCTAAAATGTCTACTAATATATTTATGGTAACATTAAGCAGGACACTCGATCCAGCTGGATTGACCACGGAAGGTAAGGTATGCAAAGAAGGAATGATTCTATACGATTTGGTAATGTCTCCGTCGGTTTGACTCCCTACACTAATATTAATGCCGTGAAGTAAGCTGTCTATTGCCAATACTATACAGCGGGTTTACTGGTGAATGCCAGGCTTGACTTCGGAATCAGAAGTATATGTGCAGCTATTGACCTAGCAGTTGGACTCTCGTTGAAGCTGATATCCCTTCTCGAACTGCTTGACGCTAGAGATTCTTATTGATACATGAAGTTAACGTGTTCGTGTGACAAAATGTCTACTAATTCGTTCCTATGAACCCAAAACAAGACAAAAGGTTACGGCGGCTTGCGATCTAGGAATGTAAGATATAGGCTAAAAGAAAGACTTCATACCAATTGGAATGTTCTCCGACGATTTGACTCCAACCATAATATTTATGCGACAATTATTGTATCGATTTCAAAATTGTTCAGCGCATTTACGCCGAAAATTCGTGGTGTGACTCCCACAATCACTGGATAGGAGAAACTGTAGTCTTTGATCTGAGGCTTTAAGGGAAGCTGGAATCGTTCTGCAATGGTATGACTGTCGACTCTGCTGTCCATACATGAAACAAAGCTGCTCGTCTGCTGAAAATTCTACTAATTGGTTTCCGCGGGCACTATGCATGATACACTATACAGCGGGTTTCGGTCTAGGAATATAAAGTATTCGGTAAATAGTATGACTATATAAAATTGGTTTTGTTCTCCAACGGATTGACTCTCTATATTAATATGCAAACCGTGAATTTAGGTGTCTATTGCCAATGCTGTAGAGCGGATGTACTCCTAGAATGCCTGGATTGACTATCGGTATGGCGGGATAGTTGAGGTATTGACGTAAGCTGTGCCAGTCCCAAAGATGGTGATAACGTTCTCGAAAGGTTTGCCCTCGATATTCCTATAATTCATGAAAATAATGAAACCGCCTGCTAAAATGTGTAATAATTTGATCACGTGAAGCTGAGGAACACAATCGCTGCAGCGTGTTGGGATCTCGGAAGGATTGGAACTGGGTGAAGGAATGATTTTATTCCAATTGGTAATGTTCTCCAACAGTTGGACTCCCTACATTAATATTCATACCGTGGTGTATGTTGTCTGTTGCTAATACTGTTCAGTGGATTTAATCTCGGCATACCTTCTTCGTCTCTCAGAATCACAGGACAGTGAATCTACAGACATAGCTGATCTGTCGCCAAAAGAGGGTGGTAACGTTCTCGATCTGTTTGTCGATAGATTTTCTAATTCATCCAATGAATTTAAGGTGCCGTCTCTAAAATGTATATTATACCAATGTGTTTCTATAAACACGAAGTTCTACTCTCGATACAGCGTGTTAGCTTCTCGGACGGTACGGTTTTCGTTAAATCCTTTGCCTTTATAGCAACTGGGAACGTTCTCACACGGTGGGACACTCTACTTTAAAAAACAATCCGCGAATTAAGGTATGTTTTGCCAATGCTGTACAGCGCATTACTGCCGGGATATCTGGTTGACTTTCGGAATCTCAGGATAGGTGAAGCTATTGACTCAGCCGCCCGAGTCCAAGGCTGGTTGTAACGTTCTGGAACGATTTGACCCTGGATCCTGTAATTCATGCATGTGAAGCATTTGACTTAGCCGTTCGACACTCAAATAATGTGGTAACGTACTCAAACGGATTGACGCTCGATTTTTCAATTCATTCATTAAATTAGGGCGCCAGATACAGAAATGAAGACTAATTTCATTCTCTGAACACGAAGTTATACCGTTGCATCGCGGGTTAGTTTCTGATGGTAAGGCCTTCGGTATAGTATTTGCATTTATACCAATTGGCGACGATCTCAAACAGTTCGACGCTCCACTTGACTACTCAAGCCATGACTTAAGGCGTCTATTGCCCATGCTGTTGAGCCGATTTACTGACGGAATACCTGGCATTCCTCTCCGAATCACAGGATAGGTGAAAACGTTAGCTAAGCTGTTTGCCTCTCACAGAACGTCGTACCGTTCCCCAACGCTGTGACTCTCGATATTCTAATTCACATATGAAATTCAGTTGCGCGTCTCGAACATGTGTACTAGCTTGTACCTCTGAACACGGTGATACACTCAGGATACAGCGCTTCAGTTTGTCGGAGGGTCCGGCATTCTGTAAACAGTTTGACCCTACAGGAGTGGGTAATTTTCCACACCGGCATGACGGCCTGCTTTAAAATTCAAACTGTGAATTCAGGTGTGTATTGCCAATAATGTACAGCGCTATTGACATTATACCACCAGGTAAAGTTCGCAAGTGGTTTCACGCTCAACTTCAATATTCCAATCCGTCAGTTAAGGTATCTAGGACCAAAACTGTTCCTCGGAATTAAACCCGGCATACCTGGTTTGCCTTTCGAATCACATGATTAGTGAGGCTATTGACTTGGACCATCGACTCTCAAGGAAGGTGGTACCGTTCACGAACGGTCTGACTCCCGATTTTGCAATTCATATATGGAAATAAGGTGTGCTTCTGCTATGTGACTACTAATTTGATTCCAGTACACTAAGCAAGGCACTGCGAAAGCGGTTTAGGTCTTGGCGGGTAAGGCCTGCGTAAAAGGATTGAGTCCATACCAATATGTGTCGTCCTACAACGGATTGACTAGGTACTTTGTTATTTGAACCGTGAGTTAAGGTGTCTAATGCGAATACTGTACGGCGCATTTACTCCCGTAATATCACGTTGACTTTCGGAATAACAGGATATATGAAGCTACTGACTTACCCGTTCGAACCTCAAAGAAGATGGCAACTTTCTCGCACGGTATCACCCTCGTCCTTCATATTCATATTGAAATAAAGGATCCGGTCACTAAAATGTTTAATAATTTGCTTCTATGAACACGAAGATATGCTTTCGATGCGGAGGGTTAATTTCGCCGAAGGTTAGGCTATCGGTAAAATGTTTAACTGTGAACCAGTATGCAGCTTTCGACAATGGATTGACGGTCTGCTTTAATACTCAAATCGTGATATAAGGTTTCTATTGCCAATACTGTTGAGCGGATTTACTTTCGGAATGCCTGGTTGATTCTCGGAATCGCAGGATCGTGTTAAGCTATTGACATCGCTGTTCGTTCCTCGCAGAGGTGCCAACGTTCCCGAGTGATTTGACTCTGTTCTTAATATTCATACCGTGGGTTAAGATTCAATGACACCGTTTGGAAGCAAGTCAAACTCTCTACCGATGGCTGCAGCGTCCAAGAATCTGACCCGCCGTTTCGAGAGTATAGTTACGTGTTTAGGGAAACAAATTATTCTACATTTTAGTGTCGAGCACCTTAACTTCATGATAGAATTAAAGATCGAAGATCAAACCGTTTGAGACCGTTGCCACCCCTCTGTGTGAGACGATCGTCAATAGCTTCACCTATCCAGTGATTCGGAGAGTCAAGCCGAGAGTTCCTGGAATAAATCCGCTCAGGAGTATTGGCAATAGACACAGTAATTCACGGCATGAATATTAAGGTTCGGAGTCAAACAATCCGAGAACATTACCAGTTGGTATAAAGTCATTCTTTTTAACGTATACCTTACATTCCGTGAACGCTAGCCGCCGTAACGATTGTCTTGCTTTGAGATCACTGGAACGAACGAGCAGACAATTTCACAGACGGACATCTTAATTTCATGTATCAATAGGAATATCTGGTATCAAACCGTTCGAGAACGTTACCACCCTCGCTAAGAGTTGATCGGCTGTGTTCACAGTTTCACCTGCCCTGTGACTCAGAGAGTCAAATTGGGTATACCGGGTGTCAATCTTCTGTACGCGATTGGCAATGGACACCTTAGTTCACGGTTAGAATAGTAAAATACACAGTCAAATATTTGTATACAGATACATATTGGGATAGTGTCAAAAGTTTCACAAAAAACCTTACCCTCCCGGACCTTAACCCGATATATTCAGAGTATTCATTCGTACTCAGAAGTACAAATTAGTATAGATTGCGGCGAAGGGTACCTCAATTTCACGTATGAATGAGGAGATCGAGGGTGAAACCGTTCTAGAACGATACCACCTTCGTCGTGATATCGCATATATAACACAATAGCTTCACCTATCCTGCGGTTCCGTGAGTCAGACCATGTTTTCGCGGAGTAAATACGGTGAACAGTATTAGTAATAGACAACTTAATTCACGACTTGAATATTAAATATATGCGTCAAACCGTTTGAGAGACCTTGCCCCCCGAAAAGATAATCCGTTGTATCGAGAGTATAACTTCATATGTAGGATAACAAATTACTATACATTCTAGTGACGGGCACCTCAATTTCTTGTATGAATTGCAACATCGAGGGTTGAACCTATCGAGATCGGTACCATATTCCTTAAAATCGAACGGATAAGATATTAGTTTCTCCCATAATGTGATTCCGAAAGTCAAAGCAGGTATTCCGGGAGTAAATCCGCTGGACAGGATTGCACATCAAGCACTTTAATTCACTGATCGAATATTGAACAAGAGCATCAAACCGTTGTAGAACTTTACCTATTAGTATACAGGCATACTGTTTACCGAAAGGTTTACCATCCCTGCAGCAATTCTGCCGTATCGAGTGTATTACTTCGTGATCATGGAATCAAATTATTATACACATTAGTGACGGGCACCTTCATTTCAAGTACGATTTAGGAGATCGAGGGTCAATCCGTTCGAGAACGTTACCACCTCCTTTGAGAGTCGAACGGCAAAGTCAATTGCTTAACCTGTCCTGTGATTCAGAGAAACAAACCAGGTACACTGGGATGATATCCGCAGAACAGTATTGGTAATTGACGCATTAATTCTCGGTATGAATATTAAAGTAGACAGTCAATTTGTTACAGAACATTACCAATTGGTAGAAATTCATTCTTTTTAACATATACCTTACATACCGAGAACGCAAGCCGCAGTAAGGATTGCCTTGATTTGGTTTTCCAGGAACGAATTAGTAGATATTATAGCAGAGACATACCTTATTTTGATATATGAATTAGAAGATCGAGTGTCAAACACTTCCAGAACGCTACCGCATTCATTGAGAGACGGACGGCTAGGTCAATAGCTTTACGTATTCCAAGATTCCAAGAGTCAAGCCATGTATTCCTGGATTAAATCCGCTGACCACAATTGGAATTAGACACCCTATTTCTCAGTGTATTAATAAGGTACAGAGTCAATCCTTTTGCGAACGTTACCAATTGGCATAAAGTCAAACGTTTTACTGAGTCCCTTACCATCCGAAAGCCTACCGCATTATAGCGAGAGTATTACATCGTGTTCAGAGGAACAGATTACTATACGATTCAGTGACGGGCACCTGAAATACATGTATGAATATGTAGATCGAGAGTCAAACCGTAAGACAACCTTACCACACTTTTTGCGAGTCGCATAGCTAAGTCAATAGCTTCCCCTAACCTGTGATTCCGGGACTCAAGGCAACTATTCAGGTAGTAAATGGGGTGAACAGTATTGGTAATAGACACCTTAATTCACGGTTTGAATGTTAACGCAGAACGGCAAACCGTTCGAGAGCGATACCAATTGGTATAACGTAAAACTGTATAAAGGATGCCTTACTTACCGAGAAACTAACAAGCTGTATCGAGAGTACATCTTAGGGGATCAGATAATCAAATTGGTATACATTTTAATGGCGAGCACATTAACTTCATGTACAAATTAGAAGATGGAGCAGTAAGCCGCTCGAGAACGATGCCACCAACTATGTGAGACGAACGGATAAGTGAAAAGTTTCACATATCCAATGATTCCGAAAGTGAAACTATGTATTCCGGGAGGAAATCCACTGAACGGTATTAGCACTAGACACCTTATTTCACGCTTTGAATTTATAGCAGAGGGTCAATAATATTGAGAACGTTACGACTTGATATACAGTCAAACGTTTCACCGATGGACTTACCTTCCGGAAACCTTGCGGGCTTCATCATGAGAATAAGTTCGTGTTCTGAGAATGAAATTTGTATTCTTTTCAGTGACGGGCATCCTAGCTTGATGTATTGATGAGAACATGGATGGTGAAGCCTTACGGGATCGTTACAAATTTCTGTGAGGGACGAACGGCTAAGTCAAACACTTCTACCTATTCTGTGCATCCGAGAGTCATACCGGGTATTCAGGGAGGAGTTCTTTGAATAGTATTTGGCAATAGACAGCTTATTTCACGTTATCAATATTAATGTCGAGATTCTAACGTTTGTACAGCTTTTCCTATTCTTATGGCGTCAAACCTTTTACCGAAGGCCGTACCTTCCGAGAAGTTAACTGGCTGTGCCGCGAGTATAGCTTCGTTTTCCGAGGGTCGGATTAGTATACATTTTTGTGACTGGCACCGTAATTTCATGTATCAATTGGATGACCGAGAGGCAAACTTTTCCAGAACTTTACCAGCATCATTGACAGTCGCACAGCTAAGTTAATAGCTTCACCTATTTCGTGATTCCGAGAATCAAGCCTGGTATTTCAGGAGTAAATCATCTGAACAGCGTTGGCAATAATCGTGCTCAATCAAATGGTCTGAATATTAAGCTAAACAGTCAAACCGTTGGTGAACATTTCCAGTTTGTATATGGTCAATCATTTTACGGAAGCACTTAATGTCCGAGAACATAACCCGCTGTATCGAGAGTATAAATTCGTGTCTCGAGAAGCAAATTAGTTTTCATTTTAGTGACGAGAAACTTAATTTCAAGTATGAATTAGAAGGTCGATGTGTCATACCGAACGAGAATGTTACAACTTTCTTTGAGGGACGAATGGCTAAGTCGATAACTTCACCCATCCTTCGATTCCGAGAGTCAATCCAGGTATTCCTGTACTAAATCCGCTGAACAGACATATACACCTTCATTCATGATTTGATTATTAAAATAGAGCGTCAACCCGTTTGTGAACGTTATCACCTTCTTAGAGAGTCAAACGGATAAGTCAATAGCTTAACGTATCCAGTGATTTGCAGAATCGATCCAGGTATCCCTGGAGAAACTCCGTTGAACAGTATTGCCAATAGACACCTTAATTCACGGTATGAATAATAATGTACACATCCAAACCGTTGCAGATCGTAAATTATTGCTATATAGCCAAATTTTAACTAAAGGCCTCAACTTCCAAGAACCCATCCCGCTGTAGCGCTGGCTTGCGTAGTCCTCAATAGATCAAATTGGTTGACATTTGACAGAGGGGCACTCTATTTTCAAGTATGAACAGGACGGTCGATGGACATACCGGGCGAGAACATTACCTCCTTCGTCCAGTGTACAACCGCTAAATGAATAAATACCCCTATCCTGTGATTCAGATAGCCAAATCAGTCATTTCGGGAGTGAATCCGCTGTTCAGTATCGGCAAAACACACCTTCTTTCGGGATCTGAATATTAAAGTAGAAGGTCAATCCGTTGGAGAATATTACAATTATTATATTGTCATTCCCTTTACCGAATACGTCACTATCCTAGAACATATCGCGCTTTAGTGAGTGTATACCTTCCCGATCAGAGTATCTAGTTAGAAAAGGATTTAGTGATGGGGAACTTAATTTTGTTATGAAGAAGAAGATCGAAGGTGAAACCGCTCGAGAACGTTGCCACGTTCAGTGAGAGACAAACGGCTATATCACTAGCATCATCTATCCAGTGATTCGGAGAGTCGAACCACATATTACTCGAGTAAATCCGCTGAACGGTATAGCCAATAGACAACTTAATTCACGGATTAAATAAAAAAGTAAAGCGTTGAACCGTGTGAGATACACATTAATAAACGTTTTAGTAACGGGGACGATAATTTCATTATGAATAAGGAGGTCGAGGGGCAAACCTTTCGATACAGTTACCAGCATCAGTGAGTCACAAACATCTGAGTCAATAGCATCACACACTACGTGATTCCGAAATCAAAACCAGATATTCAAGGAGTAAATGCGCTGAAGGGTATTGGCAATGGACACCGTAATTCAAGGTATGAATATTAAAGAAGACCGTCATCATTTGTGGAAGGGTACCCACTTCTATAGATGCAAACCATTTACCGTTGGCCTTAGCACCCGAGAAGCTAACCCGCGGTATCAAGAATATTACTACGTGTCTAGGGATACACATTAGTACTCATTTTAGGGTCGGGGACGTTAATTTCAATATGAATAAGAAGATCGAGGGTCAAACCGTTCGAGCACGATACCACCTTCATTGAGTATCGAACGGCTCTGTCAATAGCTACACTTATGCAGTGATTCCGAGAGACAAACCAGGTATTCCAGGAGTAAATCCACTGAGCAGTGTTGGTAATATACAACTTCACTAACGGTTTCAAAATAGAATAGGGCGTCAAACCGATTGTGGACGTTACTACACTCTTTGAAAGGCGGACGCCTAGGTCAATAGCTTCACCTATTCCGTGATTCCGAGAGGGGTCCCGGGAAAACCGAGAGTAAGTCAGCTGAAGAAGATAATTGGCAATTGACACCTTAATTCACGGTTTGAATATTAAAGTAAAACGCGGTAGCGCTTTAGAGCGATGCCAATTGGTTTACATTCAAGCACTTCACTGAAGGCCTTACCCTTGGAGCAGCAAACTCGCTGTGTCGAGAGTATAACTTCGCGTTCAGAGAACGAAATTATTCATCATTTCTGTGGAGGGCACCTTAATTTATTGTAGGAATTAAATGGTCGATTGTCAATCCGCTCGAGAACGTTACCACCATATTTGGGATTCGAACGGCTAACTCTATAGCTGCACCAATCCTGTGAATCGGAGAGTCAAGCCAGGTATTCCGGCTGTCCATCCGCAGTACACTATTGGTCCTGGGCGCCTTAGTTCACGGTTACAGTATTAAAGTACCGAGTCAATCATTGGAAGACCGTTACATATTGGGACAATGTCAAAAGTTTAACAGGAAACCTTACACTTCGAGAGCATAACTTGATGTATGTAGAGCATTACTTCGTACTCTGAGATACAAATTAGTATACATTGCCGTGAAGGGCAGCTTAATTTCATGTATGAATTGCAAGGTCGACGGTCAAGCCGTACAAGAGCGTTACCACCTCCTGTGAGAGACGGTAAGTCAATAGCTTCACATATCCTGCGTCTCAGAGAGTCATACCAGATATTCCTGGAGTAAGTCCGCTCAGTAATATTGGCCATTGATACCTTAATTTACGACATGAATATCAATGTAATGAGTCAAACCGTTGGAGAACATTGCCAATTTGCATATATTCATTCCTTTTACCGAAATCCTTACCTTCCGTGATGCTATCCCGCCGTATCAAGACTATGGCTTCGTGTTCCATGGAATAAATTAATAAACGTCTTAGTGATGGGAACCTAAATTTCATTATGAATAAGCAAATCGAATTTCAAACCGTTTGAGGCCGTTATCGCCCTCCTTGAGAGTCGAAGGGATATATCAGTAGCTTCTCCTGTCCTGTGATTCCGGGAGTCAAACCAGGTATTTTGCTAGTAAATCCGCCCGATCAGAAATGGCAATACACACCTTAATTCAACTAACTGGCTGTATCGAGTGTATAACTTCGTGTTCAGGAAAAGAAGATTGACTCCATTTCAGTGACGGACCCATTAACTTCCTATATGAATTAGAAGATCGGCCAGCAAATCGTTCGAGAGCTCTACCACGTTCTGCGAGAGACGATCGGATGGGTCAGTAGCGTCACCTATACCATGATTCCGAGAGCCAAACCAGCTATTCCGGGATAATGTCCGCTGAATGGTATTGGAAAGAGACACCTTACTCCACGGTTTGAATATTAAAATACAGCGTCACCCCCCCTTGAGATCGTTACCAGTTGCTATAATGTCAGATGTTTCACGAAAAGCCGTACCGTCCGTGAAACTATGCCACCGTACTGAGAGTACAACTTTATGTTTCGAGAAACACATCAGAATACGTTTTAGTGGCGAGCCCCTGAACTCCTGGAACAAATTAGAAGATCGATCGTACAACCGTTCGAGAACATTGCCACCATATGTGAAAGACCAACAGTAAAGTGAATAGCTTCACGTATCCCGTGATTCCGAATGTCAAACCAGGTACTCCGGGATTAAATCCGCTGAACAGTATTGGCAATACATACATTTATTTCCGGATTGAATATTGAAGTAGGGCGTCAATCCGTTTGAGAGCGTTACCAATGATTATAAAATTCAAACGTTTTACCGATGGCCACACCTTCCGCGATCCTCAGCGGCTCCATCGAGGTTATAAGTTCGTGTTCAGAGAAAGAAATAGTTATTCATTTTTAGTGACGGGCTCCTCAACTTCATGACTCAGTACCTTGATATTCATACCCGGAATTACGGTGCATATTGACAATACCCTTCAGCGGATATAATCCCGGTATAGCTGGTTTGACTCTCGGAATCATGGATAGGTGACGCTACAGACTTAGCCGATCTACTTTCATAGAAGGTGGTTGCGCTCTGGAACGGTTTGCCGGTCGATCATCTTATACATACATGTAGCTAAGGTGCGTGTCACAAAAATATATACTAATTCGTTTCGCTGAACACGAAGTTATACCCGCGGTTCAGTGGGCTATGTTCCTGGAAGGTAAGTTATCTGGTCAGGCGTATGACGTTATAACAATTGGTTACGTTCTCCAGCCGTTTGGCTCTGTACTTTAATATCCATACCGTGAGTTACGGGGTCTAATGCCAATACTGATCAGCACACTTGCTCTTGCAATACCTGAATTGCCTCTCGGAACCAGAGAAGCGGTGCTGATATTGACTTGAATATGCGATGTTCAAAGAAGGCGATAACGATGTCGAACCGTTTGACACTCGATCTTCTAATTCGTACATGGAATGAAGGTGTACATCACTAAAATGAATATTAACATCATTATGTTTACACGAACTCCTACTGTGGATGAAGCCGGTGAGATTCGCGGAAGGTAAGGTCTCCGGTAGATCGTTTGACTTTATAGCAATTGGTAATGTTCTGCAACGGGTTGTCTGTCTGCTTTAATATTCAAACCTTGAATTAAGGAATCCATTGCCTAAACTGTTTAACGTATTTGCAGCCGGTGAACATGGTTTCACTATCGGAGTCACAGGATAGCTGTAGCTACTGACTTGCCCGTTCGACTCTCAAAGAAGTTATTGTGCTATCTGTACAAATCTCAAGGAAAGTGTTCTCGTTTCCGAAAAGTTTGATCCTGGATCATCGATTCTATACATGATATTAAGGTGCCCATCACTGCAATCCATACTATCTACGTTCTCTGAACACAAAGTTATACTCGCGATACGGCGGGTTAGCTTCTCGGACGGTAAGGCTTCCGGTAAAACGTTTAACTTTATAACAATTAATAACGTCCTGAAACGGTTTGACGCTCTGTTTTAATATTCAGAGGTCTGTAACGTTCTCGATCGGCTTTACCCTCATCCTTCTAACTCATACATCGAATTAAGGGGCGCTACTCTATAGCACATAGTAATTTGTTCCTCTGAGCACGGTGCTACACTTTCGATACAGCGTATTAGATATTCGCTGGGTAAGGTCTTGACTAAAACGTTTTACTTATAGCAACTGGTAACGTTCAACAGCCGTTTGACTCCCAGCATTAGTATTCATACCGTGAATTGACTGTTCTATTGCCAATACTTATTACCTGATTTAATCCTGGAATGCCTAGTTTGACACTCGGAATTACAGGATAGGTGAAGCTATTAACTTAGACGATCGTCTCCCGCAGATAGTGGTAACGTCCTCGAACGGTTTGACCATCGAGCATCCAATTCATACTCAAATATAAGGTGCCCGTGTTTGAAATGAATGCTACTTTTTTCTCAGAACACGAAGTTATAATCTGGATACAGCGGGTTAGTTTATCGGAGGGTAAGTTCTTGGGTAAAGTGTTTCAATTTATAGCAATTGGTAACGTTCTCAAACGATTTGTCGCTCTATTTTAATGTACAAACCGCGAATTACGGCGCCTGATGCCAATGCTGTTCTGCCGATTTACTCCCAGAATTCCTGGTTTAGCTCTCGTAATAACAGTATAGTTGATGCTTTCCACTTAGCCGTTCGGCTCCAACAGACATAGGTAACGGTCTCGAACTCTCTGACACTCGATCTTCTAATTCGTACATGTAATTACTGTTCCCGCCACATGTCATTATGTAATTTGCTCCACTGAGCATGGTGTTATACTATCAATACAGCGGGTTAGGCTTCTTGGAAGGTAAGGCGGTCGGTAAAAAGTTTGCCATTGTTTACGTTACACATCGATTTGACAATGTACTTTAATATTCATACCGTAAATTTACCTGACTATTGCCCATAGTGTTCAGTTCATATAATTCCCGAATACATGGTTTTTCACTCGGAATCGCAGGATTGGTGAAGCTACTGACTTAGCTGGTCGTTTCTCACAGAAGTTGGAACATTCCCGAGCCGCTTGACCGTCGTATCTAATATGTACACTAACTTCCGTCTCGGAACACGAAGATATTCTCTTGATACGGGCGTGTTAGATCCTCGAAAGGCAAGGCATTCTGTGAATGGTTTCACTCCATATCAATAGGCAGCGCTCTAGACCGGAATGTCGGTCAGCATTAATGTTCATACCGTGAATTAAGGTATCTATTTCCAATACCTAACAGGGCATTTACGCGCGGAGTACCTGGTCTGACGATCGGAATCCCTGGATAAGTGAAGCTATTAACCTGGCCGTTATGACATGGAAGGTAGATATCTTTCTCGAACTGTCTGACCCCCGATCTTCTAATTCACTTATGAACTTGAGCTTACCGTCTCTAAAATGTAAGCTAATTTTCTTCCTATTACAAGAAGTTATATTTTCGATACAGCGGGTTATGTTCTCAGAAGGTGAGGTATGTGATGAGGTGTATGACGTTATACCAATTGGTAACGTTCCCAAACGGTATGTCTCTGTACTTTAATATCCATACGGTGAATTAAGGTGTCCATTGCCAATAGTGTGCAGCAGATTTACTCCGGGAATACCTGGTCGGACATTGTCTTAGCTGTTCGAATCTCAAAGAAGGTGGGATCGCTCTCGAAGTTTTGACTCTCAATTATTTCATTCGTACATGGAAATAATGTGTGCTTCTGCTATGATGTCCACTAATTTTTTTCCGCGAGCACTAAGCATGACACTCGCTACAGCGGGTTAGGATCCTGGAAGGTAGGATATCCGGTAAAGAGATTGAATTCATAACAATGTGTAATGCTCTCAAACGGTTTGACGCTCTATTTGAAAATGCAAACCGCGAATGAAGGTGTATATTGCCAACACTGTTCAGCGGATTTACTTCCCGGAATTCCAGATCTGAAGCGCGGTTTCACAGGATAGGTGAAGCTACTGACTTAGTCGCTCGACTCTCAAACACGGTGGTAACGTTCTTGATCGGTTTGAACAGAGCTCATCGAATTCATTCACGAAATTGCGGTGCACGCCAATTTAGTGTATACCAGTTCGTACCTCTGATTATGGTTTTATACTCTCGATACATCGGGTTAATTTTTCGGAGGGTAAGGCCATCGGTAGAACGTTTGACTTTATAAAAATTCGAAACGTTCTCAATCGGTTCGATGATCTATATTAATATTCAAACTGTGAATTAAGGTGCCGAGGATCAATACAGATCAGGGGATTTAGCCCCGAAACACATGGTTTTGTCTTTCAGAACCACAGGATGAGTGAAGCTATTGACTTAGCAGTGCGAATCTAAAAAAGGTTGCTGTCCTTCAACAGTTTGTCTCTCGAATTTGCTATTCATACATGAAATTAAGGTGCACAGCACTAAAATGCATGATCACGTGCTTCGCTGAACACGAAGTTATACTCTCGATACAGCGGGTCATGTCCTCGGAAGGTAAGACATTCGGTAAATGGTTTGACTCAATAACAGAAGATAACATCCTCAGACGGTTTGACGGTCCACTTTAATATTTATACCGTGAGTTGAGATGCCTATTGCCGGTACTGTTCTTCAGATTTGCTCCCGGAGTGCCACATCTGACTCCTAGAATCATGAAATGTCTGAAGCTATTGACTTAGCCGTAAGAACCTCCAAGATCAAGGTAACATTCACGAGCGGATTGACCCTCGACCTTGTTTTTCATAATGAAATTAACGTCCCCGTGTCTAAAATGTTTTCTAATGTGTATCCCTAAACGCGTAACTATACTCTCGATATGGCGGGTTATGTTGACGGAAGGTAAGGTATGCAAAGCAGAGTATGACGTTATACCAATTGGTATCATTCTCAAACGGTTTGACTCTTTATCTTGATATCCATACCGAGAATGAAAGTGTCTATTCCCAATACTTTTCAGTGGATTTACTCATTAAATTCCCGAGTTGACATTCGGAATCACAGTATAGGTCAATCTACTATCTCAGCCATTCAAGTCTCAAAGAAGTTGGTAAGGTTCTCGAATGGTTTGACCCTCGATCTCCTAATTCATACATGAATTTAATGTGCCCGTCATTGAAATGAATAATAATTTCTTTCTCTGAGCAAGAAATTATATTCTCGATACAGCGGGTCAGGTTTTACGGAGAGTATGTTCTTCGGTAAAACTTTTGACTTTATAGAAATTGGTGTCGTTCCCGAACTGTTTGACGCTCTATATTTAATATGCAAACCGTGTACTAAAGTGTCTATTGCCAACACACTTCAGCGGATATACTTTCGGATTACTGGATTGACACACGTAATTACAGGATAGGTGGTGCAATTGTGTTATATGTGCGATTTCACAAGGATGGAGGTAACGTTCATGAACGGTTCCCCTCTCGACCTTCTGATACATGCATGCAATTGGGGTGTCCGTCACTATACTTTAAAATGATTGGTTTCCATGTACACGAAGTTATACTCTCTATACAGCGGGGTAGGTTCTCGGAGGGCAAGTACTTCGGTAAAATTTTTGACATTATACCAATCCGTAACGTTCTACATCGGTTTGATTCTGTATGTTAATATTTGTGTTGCGAAATGGGCTATCTAATGCCAAACTGTTCACCGGAATTACTCCCGGAATTCCTGGTTTGACTCTCGGAATCACAAAATAAGTGATGTTGTTCTCGTATCTCACAAGAATGTGGTAACAATCTCGAACGGTTTGCCTTTCGATCATGCTATGCTATTCATACATACATTCATACATGCTATTCATACATACAGATAAGTTGTCCGTCTGCTAAAATATCTTCTAATTTGCTTCCGTCATCACGTGGCAGGACACTTTGTACAGCAGATTATGTTCTCGGAATGTAACGTATTCGGTAAGACGAATGATTTTATAACAATTGGTATTGTTCTCCGCCGACTTCACTCCGTAGTTTGATACTCATGCCGTGAACTAAGGTGTTTACTGCGAATATCATTCAGGGAATATACCACAGGAATACCTTGTTTGGCTCTAGGAATCACAGGATAGGTGAAGCTATTGACTCAGATGTTCGCCGACCACAGAAGGTGGCAACGTTCTCAAAAGGTTTGACCCTCGATCGATCTTCTACTATTTCATGCATGAATTTAATGTGCCGACACTGTAATGAGTATTGACTGAATTTTCTGAACGCGAAGTTATAATCCCGATACAGCGGATTATGCCTTCGGCGTGAAAGGTCTCCAGTAAATCGATTGACTATATACTAAATGTCAATCCTCTAATGCGGTTTGACGCTCTACCTCACTTTTCAAACAGTGAACTGAGGTGTCCATTGCCAATAGTGCACAGCGGAGTGTATCTCACAGGGTAGTTCATGTTATTGACGTACCTGTGCGACTCTCAAGGAAGGTGGTTGCGATCTCTACCGATCTGATTCTCGATATTGTTATTCATATATGGAAATAAGGTGTGCGTTTGTTAAAATGACCACTAATTTGTTTCCGCTAACAACGATCAAGACACTCCCTATAGCAGGTTAATATTCTCGGCAGGTAAGGTATTCGGTAAGGAGAAAAAATTTATACGAATTGCTTGTGACCATTGAGGGTTTGTCGCTCTACTATGATATTCAAACCGCGAAATAAGGCGTCTACTGCCAATACTCTTCAGCGGAATTACTCGTTAAATACCAGGGTTGACACGCGGAATCACTGGATTGGTGAAGCTACTGACTTTGCCGTTCACCTCTCACAGAAGGTGGCAACGATCTCGAACGGTTTGACTCTCGATGTTCTAATTCATATATGAATTTAAGGTGAAGTCACTGAAATGAATACTAATGTGTTTCCCTCAACACGACGTTATACTCTCAATGAAACTGGTGAGTTTCGCGGAAGATACGTCCTACAGTAGATCGTTTGACCCTATAGCAATTGGTATTGTTCTCAGACGGAACTTCGCTCTACTTTACCATGCAAGCCGTGAACTAAGGTGACAGTTGCCAATGAACGTCAACGGTCTAACTCCGGATTACGTGATTCGACTCTAGGAATCACAGGACAGGTCAAGCAATAGCATTTGCCTCCCCGTCTCTCGCAGAAGGTGGTAAGGCCCTAAAATGGTTCGACCCTAGATCTGCTTATTCATGCAGGACATTAAGGTGCTCGGCATTAAAATGTATACTAATTTTATCGTCTGAACATGAAGCTATTCACGCAATGCAGCGGGACAGGTTCCCGGATGGTAAGGCCTTCGGTAAAAGGTTTGACTATACATCATATGGGAACGTTCTAAAAGGTTTGACTCTGATCTTTAATATCTAAACCATGAAATTTCGTGTCTAATGCCAATACTGTACACCGGTTTAAGACGCGGAATACCTGGTTTGGCTCTTGGAATAGCAGGATAAGTGAAGCTGTTTACTTAGCTGTTCGAATCATGAAGAAGGTGGTAACGTTCTTGAATGGTTTTTTTCATGATTCTTGGACTCATATATGTGAATAAGGTGCCCGTCATTAAAATGTATACTAACATGCTTCGCTGAACACGATGATACCCGCACGATAAGGCAAGTTATGTTCTCGGAATGTAAGGTGTCCGGTAAGGTGACTGAAGCAATACCAATTGGTAACGTTCTCAAACAGTTTGACGTTCTATTTTGATATACAAACTGCGAATTAATGTGCCCATTGACAATACAACTCAGCGAACTTACTCCTCGAATACCAGGCTTGACTCTTGGAATCGCGACTATATGTGAAGCAATGGACTTTGACGTTCGACTCTCAAAGATGGTGGTAACGATCTCGGACCATTTGACACTCGATCTCCTAATTCTTATTTGAAAAAAAGGTGTGCTTCTTCTATAATGTCTACCTATTTGTCTTCGTGAGAACTGAGCATGCCACTCGCTACATCGCGTTAGGTTCTAGAAAGGTAATGTATTTGGTAAAGGAATGATTCTATATGAACATGTAATATTCTCCGACGGATTGACCTTCTACCTTAATATTCATACCGTGAATTAAATTGTCTATTGCAAAACTGTTCAGTGGATTTACTCCCGGAATACCTCATTTGGCTCATGGAATCTTGGCATAGGTAAAGCTATTGAATGGGCCGTTCGTCTGTGAAGGAAGGTGGTAGCGTTCTCGAACCGTTTGACACATCCATCTTCTTTTTCATACATGTAGATAAGGTGCCGGTCACTAAAATGTACACAAATTTCATCCTCTGAACTCAAAGTTATACTCTCGATATAATGCGATAGGGCTCGGAGTGTAAGGGATGCAGTAAACCGTTTGACCTTATTCCTATTGGTAGCGTTCTCGAGCGGGTTGGCTCTGTGCATTAGTATTTATACCGTGAAATATGGTGACTAATGACAATATTCTTCAGCCGATTTACTCCCGGAATACCTGGTTTGACAGCCGGAATCATAGGATTGGTGACACTATTGGCTTAGCTATTCGAATACTGTAGAAGGTGATAACGGTCTAGAACTGTTTTACCCTCGGTCCTCTAATTCCGACATGACGCTAATGGGCGCGTCAATGAAATGAATACTAATTATTTTTCTGAACACAAAATTACTCTCTCGATGAAGCGGGTGCGGTTCGCGGAAGTTACGGCCCTCGGTAAGACATTTGACATTATAAAAATTGGTAACGTGCACAATCGGTTTGACACCATATTTTAATGTTCAAAACTGTGAATTAAGGTGTCTATTGCTACAACACTTTTTCGGTCTTACTCCACTAATACCTGGTTTTGAATCTCCAAATCACAGGATAGGGGGAGCTATTGACCTATCCGTTCGACACTCAAGGGGTGTGGTAGCGTTGGGCGAACAGTTTGACCATCGATATTCTAATTCATACATGAAGTAAAGCTGCCTATCACGCAATGAACACTAGTTTCTTTCTGCGAACACGAACTTATACTCTCGATGAAGCCGGTGAGGTTCGCGGAAGGTAAGAGCCTTCGATAAAACGTTTGACTTTATACCAATTTGTATGGGTCTCGAACGGTTTGATGCACTACTTTAATATTCAAACCGTGAATTAAGCTGTCGAATTGCGAATACTGTT
>NW_027469904.1:0-54340 GCF_051020765.1 Lasioglossum baleicum | reverse complement strand
CGCTGTCAAATGATCACCATGTATTTCCGAATCCTGATATATAGCAATTTAAATAGATTGTGTCCATGGATTGAGAATTACATTGTGATTATTTTACTGGTAATTGATATTGGTGGTTCCGCTGAGTATGGTACTATTGAGCTATTTAAATTGAGATTATACAAGGATTGGATAGTGGTTGATATTGATGGTTTTGTTGAGTATGATACTTTTGAGCTATTTAAATTGTGATTATCCAAAGATTCAGACTTACATTGTGATCATTTTGCAGGTAATTGATATTAATGCTTCCGTCGAGTATGATACTTTTGAGCTATTTAAATTCCGATTATACAAGGATTGAATAGTAGTTGATATTAGTGGTTCCGTTGAGGATGATACTTTTGAGATTATGGCAGAAAGTCTTCTGTAGCGAAAAAATCATCGAGTACAAAGTATTAATTATTTATAAAAGAAATCCTCGTTCTTTTTTATCGTGTTGCAAGTTCCATAGATTATGATATTTCTGAACTATTTTAATTACGACTACACATTATAGCAGTGTAAGAATTTTAATTAAAATTAATGGGTAGTATATGGGAGATGTATGTACTTTATATAGTTTCATGGGAGTAATAACATATTTATTTAATCGTGTCATATTGTATACTTTTTATAATAATTACTATGATATAATAATACTCAAGAGATATTATATCATAGAAATATTAATTAATATTCATTAACCAAATGAAAAATATCCTCATATTATTATTCATCTTCACAGAAACGATATTATCTATTTAATCATTTAATATCTATAGACACGTGCGTGATACATTCCATTTTATATTATTTATTCATTCTCTCGTAAAATTCAATTGTCAACAATGCACGATCACTTACAAACATCCTTCGAGAGAGAAAAAATTGAAAAATGGAAGGTAGGAAAATATCAGGAGTTTCCTATCGTGCGATTATCGTGACGCACGATCGGAAAATAAAGATTGTTTGATACGTTTAATCGACTGGGACGGAAAACAGAGTTCTGGTTTGAAATGACCATCTACGAACGTGGAAAACGGAAACAGCGACGGGGTTATTTTAATAAAGCCAGGCGAGGTAAAGATAGAATCGGTAGCGATCACGGGTCGTTTTATGCCCGCGTTTCTCTTTTGAAAAACAATTCAGCCCCGGAGGGAGAGTCGCGATAAGAGCCAATAGTTGCGAGGGGAGTGAAGCGTATTTACCATTCCGGAAACCACCCCACGCATCCGTCTTCGACCGCTGCATGGGGGAGCACGTACATTGTAGCCCCGTAAGATTCGAATTAGAATGAAATACGATGACAACGAGCGAACCGTGTTTTGCCTAATAGAATTCGCTTCTCCGTGGGACAAAACCACCCTCCAGGCTTTCAAATTCGCCTATCGGACAAGCGAAACTTTTCGCACTCGACTTTCTCCTCTTTCTCTTTCTCGGAATTATTTTTTGGTAGCTTCGTATGCTTTCGAAGGAACGAGAAATTTTTCGAGAAAACTCGAAAATTGTTCGAGAAATTTCGTGTCATTTTCTGAATATTCAAAACTTTTAGTTTGTTTTATTAATATTTATTTATTTTGTATTAATATTTAACCCTTTGCACTCGACGATTTTTTCGTTATAGAAAAATAGTAATTCGAAAACTTTCTCCCATAAATCCGACGACGTTTTTAAAACGGTAAATAAGAAATCGTATGCAGATTAAGATATAGAATTATTTTATTTCGATATTCCGCGTATCGTTGGGTAATTAAAAATTTGATATATTAATTAACATCGATCTTTAGAATCTGATTAAATGGCCACTGAGACTCGCCTCTCGAGTACAAAGAGTTAATATTTATTTATTTTTTATTAATATTTAGTATTTATTTTTAGTTTGTGCATTGCTACTTTGTCGAGTTTTAATTTTTTTATTTGCGTTTTCTCTTTCTTTGTTTTCTCTTCTTTTTCCTCTTCTTCTTCTTTTTTTTGAAGATTTTTGGATACAGGTAACCCTCTTACAGCACGGTTTCGTTTTAACGCGATAATGTAAATTGCGGGAACCCCCGTAGAACACTGTAAAATTTGTAACACGATTGTAACATGACAAAAAAATTTTGGAAATCTTTGTACAACACTGTATTTCAACAATATTGGATGAAACGATTTTTGTTTCACGCGTTTAAGAATTAAATTACTTTAAAATATCGATGGAAGGAATAATAAATTATAATCGATTTACGTGAAAATTAAATTTTTGAAACGCAACAACCTTTTTGTCCCTGGGTCTCATTTAACACGGTTTTAACCTATCTACCGTGTTATAGGAGAGTTACCTGTAAAACATATCAATCTTTGGTAAAATATGTTTTAAATTTCATTGTTTAGTTTAGAATTAAGTATTGAGAATTGTATTAAAATTTTATTCCTAGTAAAAGTATTCGATATGTTTAGAAATATGATTCGTATACTAGTCGATTACTATGATAAAAAAGTGGATAAAAATTGAAATATTGTTATAGAATGTGAGAACATGTGAATTTTTCGTAAAATACATTTCAAATTCCATTGTTTAGTTTAATGCAATATTTCTGAACCTACGTGCATTGAGAATTATATTAAAATTTTATTGGTAGCTAAGATATTCGATATTTATAAAAATATGAATAGAAATAGTATACTAATCGATTACTATGATGAAAAAGTGGATAAAATCAGTATATTGATACCAAAAGATCGTCGTCTCTATCGATATTACATAATTGAAATGTGTTATCGTGTCAAGTGTTACGAGTAAATTATGGTGAATTTCTTTTTAATACTTATATCGTATCGTAAATACCTAACTAGCTTTAAAATATGTCACTACCCTAAGAAGGTTCATAAAAATTACTTTAATGAGTTATTTATCGCAGGGTAATTTGAATAAACTATTGAATATTTAAAGTGTATGGATTTATTTCGGTTCAAAGTGTATTTCAGGATCGAGTAAATTATTCATTAAAATCGCATTAAAATAAGGTGCAATTACAGCCCGTACAGCAGATTTATGTAAAACGTTTCAGAATTATGTTTTCAAATTATTTTCGGTATATTCGGTTTCCTGTCTCGTTGCTTCATTTTTAGCATAATCGTTATAATTACCATTTCATTTTCCATTTGTGTCGAATAAAACAGTTTGTTAATACGATTACTTTTGCATCGAAATGCAGAAAAATTTCGCAGAAATTTTTTATCAAATTAGAATTATATATAACCTGTTATTCCTTATCCAAATTTCTCGCATAATTATTATCGATATCTTCGATTATCAATTCGACTCTTAAATCTAATATATTAAAACAAATTCTGTTGTTCGCAATAAGCGGTAGATGAATTATTAATGTAAACAGTAAAAGTCGTAATTAGGTGTGATTTAAACGGTACTCGCAACTTATCGACATTGAATCGTTCAGACACTATGCATATAATTATGGGAGAGTAAAAAGCTGAATAATCTCAATACGATTATTTCTCCAATGTTTCTTTGACAACATTCTTCTTTTACAGTTAAAATTTTTAAATTAACCAATACTCGACGAATTAATTCTATGATAATAACCTTATCTATTAATATTTAATTAATTATACATCTTACAATTGTTGGTAAATAATTCGCGATAAAAATAACCATCTTTTTCCTCATCCTTTATTATATATTATATTTCTACCAATTTCGTGTTTCAAATTCTTCTACTCTTCAGAAAAATGAATAAAAATGTAAAAATTTGCGCAAGCTTGATACGAAGGAATGAAAAAATTCGGGAAAATTCTGTGCAAATTCTATCTGGAAAAACGTGAATATTTGTAAAAATGTAAAAATTCGATAAATTTGGGAAAAATGCGATTGCTTTGTAGATAAAACTTGGTCTATAGATCTTGCGAGAAATTCAATTAATCGACGTAATTGGAGGCTAGAGCGAAACGGGCAGAGAAAATTTGCATTTCTTCGTTGATCGAAGGCTGTGAATCAATGGAATGGGCAGAGCTCGGTTCTTTTCGTACCAGAATCGTCATTGAGGCACACACGATCGAGGTCGGAGATTGCTTCGTAAATTCTTTTAATACTCGACCTTCTGTTCGGTAAAAGGGCGGCACAGAAGGGGTGACTTTACGGATCAAGGGTGCCGTGCAACAAGTGTGATTCTAAGGGGGTGCTTCAGGGTCGTCACACGACGGTGCTCATTGTGGATTTATCGATTTACCGCGTTGAAACAGCATTCATATTTAAACAGAGGCAATTCTTTTTCTTAGCCCCGTCTTCACCCCGTGTTTTCGCTCAGACGTGGAGAAATTTTTATCCCCCATCGTCGCGGAATTCCGCGGAAATATTCGGGACCTCTTCGAATTTTTAGAACTTTTAGAATCCTCGAATCTTTCTAATTTTTTGAAATTTTAGAATCTTCGAATGTGGAATTTGTTGAATTTTTTGAATCTTCGAATCTACAATTTTTCTTAAACAGAAGCAATTTTCTTTTTGCTCCATCTTTACTGCGTGTTTTTGCTGAGACGTGGAGAAATTTTGATCCCAATCGTTGCGGAATTCCACGAAAAAATGTTTGGAACCTCCGAATTTTTAGAATTTTTATAATCTTCGAATCTAGAATTTTCCTTAAGCAGAAGCAATTTTTTTCTTTACTACATCTTCCACTTTGAATCTTTAGAATTTTTAGAATTTTTAGAATCCTCGAATCTAGAATTTGTAGAATTTTTTGAATCTTCGAATCTAGAGTTTTTCTTAAACATAGGTAATTCTTTTTCTTCACCACGTGTTTTCGTGAGAACGCAAAAGACGTGAAGAAATTTTTATCCCAATCGTCGCGGAATTACGCGAAAATATTCGGGACCTCTTCGAATCTTTAGAATTCTTAGAATCTTCGAATCATTAGAATTTTTAGAATTTTTAGAATCTTCGAATATAGAATTTGTAGAATTTTTAGCATCATTGAATCTAGAATTGTTGGAATCTTCGAATCTAGAAGTTTTAGAATTTTTGGAATCTTTGAATCTAGAATTTTTGGAATCTTCGAATGTAGAACTTCTAGAATTTTAAGAATCTTCGAATCATTAGAAGTTTTAAAATTTTTAGAATCTTCGAATCTCAAATTTCTAGAATTTTTACAATCTTCGTATCTAGAATTGTTGAAATCTTCGAATCTAGAAGTTTTAGAATTTTCCGAATCTTCAAATCTAAAATTTTTGGAATTTTCGAATCTAAAATTTTCAGAATTTTTCGAATCTTCGGATCTAGAATTTTTCAATTCTATTGAATTGCTTAAAAATCGTAGAAACTTGGGATATTTTCTATTGTAGAATTTTCGAGTTTTAATTAATATCAAATAGAGACGTGCATCTTTAATTTACTTAAAAATTATAGAAACTTTGGATATTTTGTTTCATAGAATTCTCTAGTTCCAATTAATATCAAACACAGAGATATACATCTGTCTTCTGAAATATGTTCCTCGATTATTCGATATTTAATACAAAATCGGTTGCTCCTACGTGAATCAATATTTCTCCAACGAAGGGTTCGACCGAAAAATGTTGAACGTTTTATAAAATTCGCGAAATGCACGGGAATATGGCGGAAATTCGGTGTAAACATGTGCCTCGTGTAATCTTGCTTTCGGGTTGCACTCGCCCCCCGCGTTTCGACATTCTTTTTGGCATACTATTCTGATGAAATGAACACAGTAGCAAGTTTTCACCTGGCATTTTTCAGCGTATACATTTAGAACTGAAGAAACACGCCCTGGTTCATATTAAAATAGAAATTTCCTGCACGGTAATTGCCACGCGAAGGGTTTAAAGCTAAGCACGAGCTTCGGTAATTAAAACCTAACGTATAGAAAAACCAGAAACGCGGTGCAAAAAGGCGAATAAAAATCGGCGGGTTACGAGATTCTTTGAATTCCGACTTGAAATTTCAGAAATAGTTCCGCCGCCGTGTTCTACGCGAAATTCCGAGGCTTAAATACACCCGCGAGATTAGCAACAAAAATAAAGGTCGTTTGACAGCATCCAAGGCCGACGCTGCAGTAATTTATCACTGGCTCTTTTGAACATTTTCCAACGAGGTGAATAAAACTAAATAGCCTATAACCGATGCTCCACGAATTTTCCCGGTGAATGAATCCAATATTAACGAAATCGTTGCCAATTTAACAGCAGATCCGTCAGAACCGGTTGAAAATGGCGCCAAGCTTTTTGGATCTCATCTCAAATAGAGACCTCGAAGCAAAATGCTTCGCAATTAGATCAACTATGGTCTGTATAATTGTAACATCTAATATCTAATCTAAATAATTTATCAACCAAATGTAGTGAATTAAATTTCTTATTTTTATGAAAGTTTTGTTTCATCACCCACTCAAATGCTGTTAAAAGAAAAATGCTTCACAATTAGATCAGATGAGGTCTGTGTAATTATAGTGTCTAATTTATAATATCTAATCTAAATAATCAATCAACCAAATTTCTTATTCTTATGAAAGTTTTGTTTCGTCATTCACTTAGATGCTGTTAAAAGCAAAAGGGTTCACAATTAGATCAACTGTGATCTGTGTAATTATAATATCTAATATCTAATCTAAATAATTTATCAACCAAATGTAATGACCTAAATTTCTTATTTTTATGAGATTCTTGTTTCATCATCCACTCAGATGCTGTTAAAAGCAAAATGCTTTACAATTAGATCAACTGTGGTCTGTATAATTACAATATCTAATTTCTAATCTAAATAACTATATAATCAATCAAATTTCCTATTCTTATGAAACTTCTGTTTCATCATCTACTCAGATGCTGTTAAAAGCAAAACGCTTCACAATTAGATCAATTGTGGTCTGTATAATTATAATATCTAATATCTAATCTAAATAATTTATCAACCAAATGTAATGACCTAAATTTCTTATTTTTATGAGATTCTTGTTTCATCATCCACTCAGATGCTGTTAAAAGCAAAATGCTTTACAATTAGATCAGATGAGATCTGTGTAATTATAATATCTAATATCTAATCTAAATAATTTATCAACCAAATGTAATGACCTAAATTTCTTATTTTTATGAGATTCTTGTTTCATCATCCACTCAGATGCTGTTAAAAGCAAAATGCTTTACAATTAGATCAGATGAGGTCTATATAATTACAATATCTAATTTCTAATCTAAATATCTATACTTGCTTCATCATGCACTCAGAGGCTGTTAACACTAAACCTACCACGGTCAAAATGACCGGTGAATAGGAAAATAATGGAAGCTTCAAGAAATAGAATAACACGAGACATCGCAAAAATGACTATACATATATTATAAGAAAATTCGCGAAGACGAGTGATTAAGATAATAAATTTGATCGCGAAATTTTTAATAAAAATTTGGAAAATAGTGATTTAATCCATGGTAGGTTTAGTGTTAAATTAAACCTCATACGCGTCTAATATTAGTTTCCTATTTTTTTATAAATGAATTAATCTTCATACGAATGTCTGTAACCAATTACACTGAAGTATACATTTTTTCATAAATAATCATATCGATTATTCGATGTATTTCGATTTAATACTTATGTATCTAATTTTTAATAATCGCGGAATAAATTTTCACGGCTGCAATTCTGTTGTATGCATCTAGAGAAATATAGAGAGATTTGAAGTACTAGCTAGTTTTTCTTTTAACGATGACTAGTTAATCCTTGCGTATGATATTCTGGGAAATTAATTTGAGTCTACACTTCGCAAAATGACAATGCTGACTATCTTCATCTGAGCACGAATTGACAGTTTGGAGCGTGATTGGTTCGGATAATATCGATACTAAATAATGCTAGTCGATAGTTGATTGAGCACTAGCAGATATAACTATACGTATATTGGAAGAAAATTCGAGAAGACCAGTGATTAAGATAATAAAATTGATCTCGAAATTTTTAATAAAAATTTGGAAAATAGTGATTTAACCCATTGTATTTTTAGTATTAAACACACGTGTTCTGTCACGAGTGATCTCAAAGATTAATTTCACCTGCTGCAAGGAAATCCGGTGGTCGAACTGTGTGTTTCGTTCAATTTTGTTAGAAACGTGGAAACGTATCTGACGGACATTGGATCGGGGTGGAGAAAAGTGTGACGAAACGTCGAGGGGGTGTAGGACGTGGACCACGTCATTATGGGGAAATTTGTCGGTGGTATGCGCTTATATATCGCCATAAATCGGCACGGTGCTGAACGAGGAGCGGAGTCGTTGGCAATAAACCCGTGGTCTTTCGCAATAAGGGCGGCGACCGTCCCCAACAGAGGAGAAGTACTATCGAGGGTGAAGGGTCGTAATCTATTCCGCCACCTTATATTACCGAGAGTGGTATGCCCTCTCGTGGCTATCGAGTCCCTCTCGTTTCTCTTCATTCCCACTCGCGTCACTGGTTTGATCCATTCTTCGATCGCTGTCTATTTTTCTTCTTTTCTTCCTATTTTTGCGATCATCTTCCTTTTATGGCGTCTACTGATTTCTCTTTATTTCCAATCGCGTCATTGGTTTGATCCATTGTTGGATTGTTGTCTATTTCTCTTCTTTTCTTCCTATTTTTTCCCTATTTTTGTGATTATCTTTCTTTTATGGCGTCCACTGATTTCTCTTTATTTTCAATCACATGTCATTGGTTTGATCCATTCTTCGATCGCTGTCTATTTTTCTTCTTTTCTTCCTATTTTTTCCCTATTTTTGCGATCATCTTCCTTTTATGGCGTCCACTGATTTCTCTTTACTTTCAATCACGTGTCATTGGTTTGATCCATTCTTCGATTGCTGTCTATTTTTCTTCTTTTCTTCCTATTTTTTCCCTATTTTTGTGATTATCTTTCTTTTATGGCGTCTACTGATTTCTCTTTATTTCCAATCGCGTCATTGGTTTGATCCATTCTTCGATCGTTGTCTATTTTTCCTCTTTTCTTCCTATTTTTGCGATCATCTTCCTTTTATGGCGTCTACTGATTTCTCTTTATTTCCAATCGTGTTATTGGTTTGATCCATTGTTGGATTGTTGTCTATTTCTCTTCTTTTCTTCCTATTTTTTTCTTATTTTTGTGATTATTTTCCTTTTATGGCGTCCACTGATTTTTCTTTATTTCCAATCGCGTCATTGATTTGATCTATTTTTCGATTGCTGTCTATTTTTCTTCTTTTCTTCCTCTTATTTTTTTCTATTTTGTTTGTATTTTTCTGATCATCCTCCTTTCACGGCGTCTATTGATTTCTCTTTATTTTCAATCGCATGTCACTGTTTTGATCCATTGTTGGATCGCTGTCTGTTTCTCTTCTTTTCTTCCTCTTATTTTTGTCTATTGTTTTGATTATCTTTCTTTTATAGTGTCACACAAGTTCCACTGATTTCTCTTTATTTCCAATAGATTTCGTTTGTCTTTTTAATTTTCTTGATTATCTTTTTCTTGTGCGAGCACCACTGTATTGAAAGCCTGATCAATTATTGATTTTGTTTTCTATATATTTCTGATTTTCTTCCTTTTCTCGTATTTTTCTGATCATCCCTTTTTATGGTATCACTCAAGATCCACTGATTTCTTTTTATTTCCAATCGCGTTATTAGTTTCGTCTGTTGTTTTATATATTTTATTATCTTTCTCTTGTGCGAGCACCACTGTATTGAAAGCCTGATCAATTATTGATTTTGTTTTCTATATATTTCTGATTTTCTTCCTTTTCACATATTTTTCTGATTTTCTCCTTTTATGGTGTCACACGAGTTCCACTGATTTCTCTTCATTTCCAATCGCGTCATTAGTTTTGTGTGTCCTTTTATTCCTTTCCTTTCTACAAATTTGTCTTTGATTGTCTTTCTTTTATCTATTGTACACGTGCCACTGGCTTCCTTTTATTGGTCCGGTATATCATTGATTTCGTTCATTTCTAGTTCGGTTTCTCCTTTTTTCCATTTTTGATTCTCTCTTTTCGATTATTCTTTGATTTTACGCTATGGACTTGTTTTTGCGTGTCCTGCGTCGGGGATATTGGATAGTCAGGAATAGGCTTCTAAATGGCTTTTGTGCGTTCACATGGCATTGTCTGTATGGAATTTCGTGTAGTCGGTTCTTGTAAATTCGACTGAAATTATCTAAAGGTTGCTAGGAAGTTTTGCGTAAGTAACGAAGATACGGTAGCACTCGGATTCTTATTCTCTAGGTAAAAGGAGCACTGATGTCTATTCGAGCTGACGATTAGAAATAAGATACCAGATGAGATTCTTCTTGATACTAAAATTATCAAGTCAGTTGATATCACGAGCTCTATACATTTTACCGTTGCATTCGTTGGAAATGTCAACGTCGTACATCTCTTTATTTCTATTTATATTCATTATCATCATCTACAATCATTATCCAATGTTAGAGATAATTCTAATCAGTATTAATTCATGAGGAAGCAATATTATTGTAGGAACATCTCTTTATTTTTATTTATATTCATAATCATTATCTACAATCATTATCCAGTGTTAGAGATAATTCTAATCAGCGTTAATTCAAGAGAAAGCAATATCATTATAGGAACATCTCTTTATTTTTATTTATATTCATTTTTATCATCCACAAACGGTATCAAATGTTAGAGATAAATCTATTTACTGTTGATTTACTAGAAATCAATATTACTATAGGAACACCTTTTTATTTTTATTTATATTCATTATTATCATTAATAAACTGTATTAAATATTAGAAATAGTTTTATTTAATGTTAATTCAAGAGAAATCTTCATTATTATCATCCTCAAACATTATCAAATGTTGAAGATAATTCTAGTACTATTAATTCACCAGAACTCAACATTATTACAGGAACACCTTTTTATTTTTATTTATATTCATTATTATCATCTGAAAACGGTATTAAATATCAAACGTTAAACATAGTTCTAGTTACTGTTAATTCATCAGAAATCAACATTATTATTATCCATAAACATTATCAAATATTAGATATAGTTCTAGTTAGTGTTAATTCAAGAGAAATCAACATTATTATTATCCACATACGATATATTTCATATTACGTATAATTCTACAGTATTAAATATTAGAATTAGCTGTACTTGTTGTCTTTAGGGGGTAAAATAAAATTCAGAGTACTATTGCAACATAATTAGAATATTCTTTAATACAAATCTCGAGCAAAAAGTACTTTGACGATGCAAAGTCTAACGAAATGCTCGCACGTCTCATCCTAATCTCGAATCTCAACCCTAATCAACCAATAAAGGTTCATTCTCAAATATGTTACCCCTTCCCCCATAAAACAAGATATTTCATACATATCCCAACGATGCATCATAATTAGAATATTCTTTAATACAAATTCGGAACAAAAGGTAGTCTGACGAAGCGAAGTCTAACGAAACTGTCTTAGTCTAATCTCGAATCTCAATCCTAATCGACTAATGAAGGTTCATTCTCAAATACATTACCCCTTCCCCCAAAAGACAAGATATTTCATACATATACCAACGATGCAACATAATTAAAATATTCTTTAATACAAATTCGGAACAAAAGGTAGTCCGACGAAGCGAAGTCTAATGAAACTGTCTTAGTCTAATCTCGAATCTCAACCCTAATCAACCACCCCCTTTCGTCTCGCTGAGTGAACTACCTCGGAACCGAGGGAACAGAGACGAAAGCGAACGCTTTCCACGGAATCGTCGACGCCATCAGAATCGGCATTCTTCTTCTCTGTATCCCCGGATAGCAGGCGGTTATTCAGAGCCTAAGAAGACGTGATTCAAGTGGCTCCCTGTGCCCTTATCGTAGCCGGGGAACGTTTAAGGCTATTGTTCCTGATAATTTACAACTTCCGCGGCTTTCTCGTGAGCCAATGCTACGTTCGCGACTTTTATCCGATTTCACGCCGGTATCTATATCTCCGGGAACTTCCTTTATTTATTTATCACTATTTATTTATCACATATTCGAAATATCGACCACCTACGTTTACCTACAAACGGTAACCCCAACGGGACCATAATCGGCACTTAAAACACAGAAATAATTGACGATTTTAACACTAGGTTTACGGATGTTCTTGAATACCTATCTTTATGGAGACCCATCAGATTTACGGGTAAAGAAAACTACGTATTTTCTTCAGAAATAAGACTATGGGTTTAATTTAAAAACAATTACGATATTAAGAAATTTATTATAAGTTGATTAAAACTATTAATATCGTATAATTGCAGCGTCAAATTCACGGGTCCTGTAAATCTTGTGTTAAATCATAAAATTAACCGAAGAAAAAATTTCTCTGGGTTGTCAAAAATCAATATTAATCTTTCATCGAGATAAAAACATAATTACATGTATATTTATCATATTTAAATTCACATTACGGGACGATATGTTTTATTTTTAATCATAGCTACTTATTATCATGAAATGAATTATTATTCTTTAACACTAGACTTACGGGACCCGTCAATTTCACGGATGGGTGCTTCGTTTATACGATATTAAGAGATTTAATTAACTTAAATTAAGTCTGTTAATATTGCGATTGTTTTCAACGTAAATTCGTCGTTTGTTTTTTAAAGAAATTATGTGGTTTTCTTTACCCAAAATCTGACGGGTGTCTCCGTAGAAAAAGGTATACAAAAAACCCTAGTAAACCTAGTATTAAAACGATCCTCGAATTGCTACGTTCGAAACTTTTACAAAGAGTTGTCGAAGACTCTGTTTGGTTACTCGTGACGAGGATCATGGCGAATCGAATATTGGATGGGTATGAATAGGTAAGAAGATAAAGCGGTCTATCAACGAAACAGGATTATAAGACTCCTCGAGAAGTGTCAAGATAGAGACACTTGAGTCTTGAGATGTACAAGCTAGCCAAGGTTTGTCTGTTGTTATAAGATTCGTCGATGTTCCGTGAAGCAACACGTGTGATGTTGTAGCATTTATTACAGAACGAGCTTTTAGTAAGAGGGTGAGACAGGATGAGACATTTTATAGAAATTATTTAGATCCAAATTTATTTTTATTATTATTATTATTATTATTTATTTTTATTTTAGATCCGAATTATTTAGATCAGAATCCTCGTCATGAGCCAAACTCATAGCAAAGGGTTAATAAAAAATAATTTCTATAAATTGTTGTCTCATCTCGGTTTGACTCGTAATCGACATTTAATTATTTAAAAATTGTAGAAAATTTGGATATTTCGTTTCGTAGAATTTTCTAGTTTTAAATGATATCGAATAGAGATTGTGAATGTGTTACTTTATTTAATTATTCCTGATTAACTCCTTGCCAGTCTGGCTCGTGAAAAGGATTTTGAATCCAATTTAAATATCACGAGTTTGGCTCGTATTCGACATTTAATTATTTGAAAATCATAGGAACTTTGAATATTTTGTTTTGTAGAATTTCACCACAATTAATCTACGATTCAGATATTCTTTACACATTCGTTCCTTTTTATTCTAATACTTAACTTTCTAATTCAAACTATCTAACATTTTGCTTATCACGAACAATCCTTTCAGTCGATTCTCTTTTGTCCTAAATACTCTTCGCAATTTCTCAGGGTCGTATTCGTTCCATTACCACAGTTAATTTACGATTCAGATATTCTTTACACATTCGTTCCTTTTTATTCTAATTCTTAACTTTCTAATTCTAACTATCTGACTTTTCTTACCAAGAACAGTCCTCCACTCGATTCTCTTTTATTCTAAATATTCTTCGCAATTTCTCAGGGTTGTACTGGTTCCATTGCCACAATTAATCTACGATTCAAATATTATTTACACATTCGTTCTCTATTATTATAATTCTCAGCGTTCAAGATCATATCTAACTTTTCTTATCACAAACAGTCCTTCCACTCGATTCTCTTTTTCCCAATTTTTTTCTTTGCAATTTCTCTGGGTGGTACTGGTTCCATTGCCACAATTAATCTACGATTCAAATATTCTTTACACATTCGTTCCTTTTTATTCTAATTTTCAGCATTCAAGATTATATCTAACTTTTCTTATCACGAACAGTCCTTCCACTCGATTCTCTTTCTTCCCAATTTTTTTCTTTGCAATTTCTCAGGGTTGTACTGGTTCCATTGCCACAATTAATCTACGATTCAAATATTCTTTACACATTCGTTCCCTTTTATTCTAATTCTTAGAGTTCAAAAACATATCTAACTTCTCTTATAACAAATACTGTTTCCACTCGATTTACTTTTATTCTAAATATTCTTCGCAATTTCTCAAGGTCGTATTCGTTCCATTGCCAAAATTAATCTACGATTCAGATATTCTTTACACATTCGTTTTCTTTTATTTTAATTCTCAGCTTTCAAGAGCATATCTAACTTCTCTTATCACGAATACTGTTTCGACTCGATTTTCTTACACATAGTTACTTTTGTCCTAAATATTCTTCGCAATTTCTCAGGGTCGAACTCATTTCATTACCACAATTAATCTACGTTTCAGATATTCTTTACACATTCGTTCTCTATTATTATAATTCTCAGCGTTCGAGATCATATCTAACTTTTCTTATCACAAACAGTCCTTCCACTCGATTCTCTTTTTCCCAATTTTTTTCTTTGCAATTTCTCAGGGTGATACTGGTTCCATTGCCACAATTAATCTACGATTCAGATATTCTTTACACATTCGTTTCCTTTTATTCTAATTTTCAGCATTCAAGATTATATCTAACTTTTCTTATCACGAACAGTCCTTCCACTCGATTCTCTTTCTTCCCAATTTTTTTCTTTGCAATTTCTCTGGGTGGTGCTGGTTTCATTGCCACAATTAATCTACGATTCAAATATTCTTTACACATTCGTTCGTTTTTATTCTAATTCTTAGCGTTCTAGAACATATCTAACTTCTCTTATCACGAATAGCCCTTCCACTCGATTCTCTTTTTATTCTAAATATTCTTCGCAATTTCTCAGGGTCGAACTCGTTCCATTACCACAATTAATCTACGATTCAGATATTCTTTACACATTCGTTCCCTTTAATTCTAATTTTCAGCATTCAAGATTATATCTAACTTTTCTTATCACGAACAGTCCTTCCACTCGATTCTCTTTTTCCCAATTTTTTTCTTTGCAATTTCTCTGGGTGATACTGGTTCCATTGCCACAATTAATCTACGATTCAGATATTCTTTACACATTCGTTTCCTTTTATTCTAGTTTTCAGCGTTCAAGATCATATCTAACTTTTCTTATCACGAGCAGTTCTTCCACTCGATTCTCTTTTATTCTAAATATTCTTCGCAGTTTTTTAGGATCGTACTCGTTCCATTGCCACAATTAATCTACGATTCAAATATTCTTTACACATTCGTTCCTTTTTATTCTAATTCTCAGCGTTCAAGATCATATCTATCTTTTCTTATCACGAACAGTTCTTCCACTCGATTCTCTTTTATTCTAAATATTCCTCGCAATTTCTCAGGGTCGAACTCATTTCATTGCCACAATTAATCTACGATTCAGATATTCTTTACACATTCGTTCCCTTTTATTCCAATTCTCAACGTTGAAGATCTCTTTATTCTAATTCTCAGCTCTTTTCTTCATCGATCCCCGTCACTTTTGATTTAAATATTCCTTAAATATCCTTAATCATTCGATTCTCTATTATCCTAAATATTCTTTTACAATTTCCGAGTGCCTTACCTGTTCCATCACCACAATTAATCTACAATTTTCATCTACAACTCGTGTTTATCTATTCCTGATAATCCGATTCAAATATTCTTTACACATTCGTTTCCTTTTATTCCAATTCTCAACGTTGAAGATCTCTTTATTCTAATTCTCAGCTCTTTTCTTCATCGATCCCCGTCACTTTTGATTTAAATATTCCTTAAATATCCATAACCATTCGATTCTCTATTATCCTAAATATTCTTTTACACTTTCCGAGTGCCTTACCCGTTCCATCACCACAATTAATCTCCAATTTTCATCTACAACTCGTGTTTATCTATTCCTGATAATCCATAACAATTTCTAACGCGTCCCTGTCTCGTCAGAGCCTCGGAAATCTCGTGCATCGCGCTACTAATTAAGGTGTGAAAAATATCGTGGATCGAGAGAAGCTCCTCCATCCCTTACCCTCTCTCTCTCTCTGGTTCTCTCTCTTCCTACCTCCTCTTTCTCCGAACGGCTCTGTTCTATGGTCGCCAGCGAGCGTCGAAGGAATTTTCAAATATTTCCGGGCAGACGCCCGATAAATTCTCGGAGCTGGAAAATATTTCCGATAGCCAACCGACAATCTGCTCACCTTGCGGACCTCCTACGCGGGGACAGCTCTCTCGCGATGGAAGGAAACGCGGCCTCCTCCGTCACTTGGATTTAAATTTCACCGTGGATAAGATAAACCGCGATGCCTTGAATTTTCCTCGAGCCACGGCGTCGTGAAACGGGAACAAAAGATGGAAGAAAGACAGAGGCGGAAGTTGAAAAACCGACGCTCCAGGTGCTTATGGCTGTGCTTCGTTCGAGGTTTCCTCGTTTCGAGTCGCTGAAAACGGAAAGATCTTATCCCAGTGCCATTTATGCCGAACGTCATAGTGATCGGCGAGAAGGTATCGACTGATAGCAATCGATACTCGCGACGTTGTAACGTGAACTAGGTAAATTTACTGCACAGAAGCGGGAAGATGACTAGTAGCATAGTCCTGAGGCTGTTTCTCTACTTTACCTCGTGTTTCTCTTCTTTGATATTCCCTAAATCTATGTATTTACGCACTCGATACTCGTTGTGAGTGATACAGAATGGTAATCACGTTTTGATCGTTTGAATTGACGTTTAACCGAAATTTGTTGTACGTAGTTTGATGTAGTTGCGAGTGAATTAACCATCTATGGACCGAATTTTTGTTTGAACTCGAAAAAAATTGTGGGAACCAGAAATCAGATATTATAAACCTATAAATGCAAATTAAAAGAAATTTTTGCGTTTAAACAATTTTATTGCGATATATTCAATATAGTGGATAAAATTTGATCGAAGGACCGAATTTTTGTTTTAACTCCAAAAAAATTGTGGGAGCAAGAATCAGAAATTATAATCTTATATATGCAAATGAAAAGAAATTTTTGCGTTTAAACAATTTTATTGCGATGTATTCAATATAGTGTATAATATTTGATCGAAGGACCGAATTTTTGTTTTAACACCAAGAAAATTGTGGGAACGAGAAATCAGATATTATAAACCTATATATGCAAATGAAACGAAATCTTTGCGTTTAAACAATTTTATTGCGATGTATTCTATATAGTGTATAATATTTGATCGAAGGATCGAATTTTTGTTTTAACTCGAAAAAGATTGTGGGAACGAAAAATCAGAAATTATAAACCTATAAATGCAAATAAAAAGAAATTTTTGCGTTTAGATAATTTTATTGCGATATATTCAATATAGTGTATAATATTTGATCGAAGAACCGAATTTTTGTTTTAACACCAAGAACATTGTGGGAACAAAAGTCAGATATTATAAACCTATAAATGCAAATGAAAAGAAATTTTTGCGTTTAAACAATTTTATTGCGATATATTCAATATAGTGGATAAAATTTGATCGAAGAACCGAATTTTTGTTTTGACACCAAGAACATTGTGGGAACAAAAATCAGAAATTATAATCTTATATATGCAAATGAAAGGAAATTTTTGCGTTTAAACAATTTTATTGCGATATATTCAATAAAGTGTATGATATTTGATCGAAGGACCGAAATTTGTTGCACGTAGTTTGATGTAGTTGCGAGTGAATTAACCCTTTATGGACCAAATATTTGTTTTAACTGCAAAAGAATTGCGGAAACAAAAATCAGATATTATAAACCTATAAATGCAAATGAAAAGAAATTTTTGTATTTGAACAATTTTTCAAAGCAGATGATTCAAAGTAGACGAAAATTTTATCAAAAGCAGTTTGTACGTTCTCAGAAATTGTAAAAAGAAAATATCATTTTCACCCTTTGCACTCGAGAGGCGACTCTCATTCGCCATTTAATCCGATTTTAAACATCGATATTAATTGATATATCAAATTGAAAATTACCCACCGATATGTGAAATATCGAGATAAAACAATTCCATATCTCAATTTTCATAGGATTTCTTATTTACCGTTTTAAAAATATCGTTAACTTTATAATAAAACATCTTCAAATTACTATTTCTCCGTAATGAAAAAATCACCAAGTTCAAAGGGTTAATTATATACCACGGTTAGTTTATTTCACGATCTAGAAATACATTTATTCGAATCTATCATAGGATAGATGTCCATTGTTCCTCTTCGTTAGTCTTTCTCGTTGGAATAATGAAAGTTGGGTGGCTGCAGTCGGCAGGAGTTCAGTTAACCGAGCATTAACCGTAATTTCATGGCAATAAATGGCGTCTTAACACCTCGGAGGGTTAACGTGACGAAGCTGGATGAAGTTCCGTGAGATAGCTACGTTGTAAGAATCGGTTTATGAAAGGGCGATCACCCGACTGCTGGACCAGTGGTCAAGGTAGAGGTTTCTGCTCTGTCATGGGCGTTTTTGTATACTCCCTGTGCAACGGTGCCTTGGGAAAAAGCCTGTGAATCATGGATGAAAGTTAGGCCTTGCTCCGGTAGGTCTACGTAGCTTAAAACAGCGTTGTGGTTTCATTTTTCTCGCCTTCTTCCTTTTTATCTTCTCTAACTCTCTCAGCCTCGTGTACTTCTTGTTTCACGGATTTTAATCCTTTGTTATACAACGTGACTTGCAAAATCTCTCAAATCTCGTTTGACACGCTCCTATTGTACGATACTAGTCGTGTCAATCTATTTACACCCATTACTAATCCCGAAATTCGATGGTTCTTTGGATTTAACTCTTTCTTATATCTTTGTATCCTCGCTGGACAGTTTTAACGCATCGTTGAGTCTGATCTACGCTTTTGTTTAAGGCACGGTGTTTCAGAAAATAGAGTTTTAATAAAAATACTTTATGTATATTATATAAATTCGTTATTTATATTTTTATTTATATTAACGCTAGGTTTACGGGTTTTTTTTTGTATATTTCTATGGGCATTCGTGAGATTTAGGGTAGAGAAAAGCGCATATTTTGTTTAAAAAACAAACCATGGGTTTAATTTGAATACAATCGCAATATTAATACAAGATTTACGGAACCCGTCAATTTGACGGATGAATTGCTTCAATTATACAATGTTAAGAAATTTACTCAACTTATATTAAGTTTGTTAATATCGTAATTATTTTTAAATTAAACTCATAGTCTTATTATTGAAGAAAATACGTAGTTTTCTTTACCCGTAAATCAGACGGGTCTCCATAAAGATAGGTTTACAAAAACGTCCGACAACCTAGTGTTAACAGACTTAATATAAGTTACTTAAATCTGTTAATATCGTATAATTGAAGGAACCCATCCGTCAAATTGACGGATCCCGTAAATCTAGTGTTAAATACTAAATAATTATTACATTATTAAAGTATTAATAAAATAAAGGCACGTTGTGCCATATCGCATGGAAATTTTATTGCCTTTTAAATCAAACAAAATTGGTATTTTCTATTAACGAAGGCTAGATGTGTAAAAAAATAATAATAATCGAATTCAGTTTGTTGTTATAGGATAGAATTTTAGTAGATTCGTTGTGTTTATGCAAAATGCAGCTATTGCGGTATTTAAATATTTCAAAATGGTCCACCATGCATTACTATACATCATGGAAGATTTTCAATCCCACGGTGCACCAAAAAGTTAATACATACTTTAGCTAATATTTAGTTAATAAAATCCGTCAAGTTGTAATTGTAAGTGAAATAACCCAAACTCGTGCCTTTCTTAATTTATTTCACTATTAATCCTTTGAATTTGAAGCTTTCCTTATATCTTTGTATTGTCGCCAACACAAAAGTAATACTCGTATTTGAGTTAAGTTGTTCGATTATTTCACGTATAGTTATTCCTAATAAATTTATTCTTTCGTATTCGTTATTTAAATAATGGTATTAAAATATAAATAGTGTCTTAACACTAGTTTGAAACGTATACCTAAATACAGTGCATTCAATTAGTATTAATTAATAATACAAATAATAAAATTAATAATAAAAGAGCACACATAACCGTGTCCCTATCTTAATAAAATATCGATACAAGTTTTACCAAAAACAGTGTCATATTTTCAACATTCTTCAATATGAAATGTCCGAAACCAGTAATTTTCATTCTTATCATATTTCTAGCGTTAAAAACACCGATGATTAATATATTTCATATATTAACCCTTTGCACTCGAGAATCACCATTCGTTTTAATACCATAGCTCGAATTCGAATAAGCGATAATAACTATCGTAGGAAGCTTAATTTTAGTAAAGTAGGATTACAGGATAACATCAAAGTTACCGATAGACAAATGTTATTTTTTTCAAAATCAAACGTTGAGTTTCGCGAGCTTTACAGGGGAACGAAGCGCGAATCGACGAAAGCTTTAAAAGAGAGACCTTCGCCGGTATATGCAGAGACTTTTGCGAGATTTGAGAGATCCGAGAATATCGTCGTCAAATTCGAAGAAGCGTTTTTTGTCTTCCCACTCGTTAAAGAGTGAAATTTCGTGAGTTCTATTAGTTCCTTTAACCGTTCTCGTTGTATCATCGATTCTTTCTATAAACCAAGGCGAAAGAAAACCCACCTTTGGTTTTCTACGCTATATTAAAAATAACTGCACGCGAAATATCGGAATAAAATACTTCCGTTCATTCCAAAGGCAAACGTATAATTTTCTTTGCATATTTTCACATATGGGGTATCACCGAGCTTATAGAAACGTAAGAAAAGCTTCTTCTTCGTGTCGAAAAATTCTTCGAGTGTCTAAGATTATCGTTTTACTTAGTAGCATTTGCGGAGGTGTTAAGTTAGAAAATTGGAGATGTTCGTTTGACGTAATCTTTTTAACCGTAGTGTTAGCGTTAAACATACGCGATGAAAGGTCTGAGGATGTCCAAGGAATCAAGCCTCGTCTTCTTTTGATCTAGAATTCCGGCTTTTCGTTCGAAGTGCTCTTAGCCGGCTTCTTTGAGCTGGCTGTTTAGCCTTCTGTTTATCGCTGCCTCTTCCCCAGCGAGACGCAGGGTGTTAACCTTTGAATAAGCAAAGATTTTTCTGATGTTGAAGTGGCGGAAGACGCCTCTGGTCGGACACCTTCAGGGATGTTCCTTGGTTTTTTGAATTATGCACAGCGATCGCTGAGGTGATTTCGCCTCGCGTCTTGCCTTCTTTCAGGATGATGGGATGGACTGGTATCGTCGAACAGAGATTGCATCCTCGAATCCTTATAACAAATTACGGTGAATATTTTAATACCGGTTATCTTGCCCCGACAACGCCGACGAGGAAGGCAGAATTTTATCCTCTTCGTTAACGCTAGGTTTACGCATGTTTTTTGTATACCTGTCTTTATAGAGATTTACTGGTAAAGGAAACCATGTATTTTTTTTTAAAAAGGACATGAGTTTAATTTGATATGAATTAGAATATTTACGAAGTTAATTTAAGTTGATTAAATCTGTTAATATTGTATAATTGGAGAAAGCCAAATGACGATTGTTTCAAGAGATTAAGATGGTTGAAAATTGTAAAAAAATAATGTGAGCAAAATTGTGATTTAATCGAATTTCTTTCGGGCTCTGTTTATTTCAATTGTCCTATTTTTTAATCGAAGTAAATATCAAATAAGACACTTGAAAGTGTTGGTAACTGCTGCTTTTAACAGAATTGAAATATAATTCGGAGTGCAAGGGGTTGATAATCGAAATTTGAAAATAATTAGAATATTCACAAAGTTAATTTAAGTTGATTAAATCTGTTAATATTGTATAATTGGAGAAAGCCAAATGACGATTGTTTCAAGAGATTAAGATGGTTGAAAGTTGTAAAACAATAATGTGAACAAAATTGTGATTTAATCGAATTTCTTTCGGGCTCTATTTATTTCAATTGTCCTATTTTTTAATCGAAGTAAATCTCAAATAAGACACTTAAAAGTGTTGGGAGCCCGTGTTTTCAATAAAATTGAAACATAATTTGGAGTTCAAAGGGTTGAAGAAAACGAATCTTACAGAAATGCACCACTTCTTAAAAAAAGACAAGTTTGCCGGATTTCGCGAAAGATGGTATTGTTTTAGTTAGGTTTGAGTTAGATTTGAGTTAGGTGTGAGTTAGGTTCGAGTTAGGTTTGGATTGTGAGTACAAATCTCCACAGGAATTTCCCTCGTGTAAAAAAATAAAAAAAAAATAAAAATTTGTTACATTAGAGTTAGGTTTGGGTTAATTTATTTCATTATTCGGACCTTGTTAAAAAGCCAGAATTTTCACTGGTTGTTAAAATCGTATCGGTATATGTCAGTGTTGGACAAAGTTGCCATCGTGTCTTTACCTAATCAATATCGTCAATTAATTCGTCAATTATAGAACAAAAATACCGTTTCAGAGCTTAACGACATCTAATCCCGAAGAAATAACCAGTAACATAATCTAAATTCCGACAAAAATACCTGGTCAACAATTATTTATCCACAAATTCATTAAATCCACGTCTCTGCATCAGTTTACCTTAATTTGCGATATTTATTTCGTTATTCGGACTCCGTTGAGAGCGTGAATTACCATTGACTGTTAGAATCTTGTTCGCATACGTTGGCAAAGTGGTTCCAGTTGGCTGGATCACCCTGTAGAAACGCTTAGCAGAAGATCGAGGGAGTTAGGAACCGCGCCTCGCTTTATGAAGCGGCAGATAAAATCTCTCGGTCAACTTCCGCTTCCATTGCAACCACGATGTATACCGTTATGCGAGATACGATAGAGGTTCCTACGCGTTTATCAGTGGCAGTAATTCAAGCGATTTCGCGTTTGAATCTGATTCGATCATTTATCGCCGGCGCTGCGCGCGCATCGTTACCCCTTTGCAAAGTAGATCCTCGGTGCATGCGAAATTTCGCCATTACGCCGCAAATTTCGCGGTCCCGCGATAATATTCAATCGACTATTGCTCTTTGCTCCGATGGATCAGGATTCAAACGAATCCGACTCCGCGTTAGCCCCTTTTCCTGATAGTCCTCGAATTTTCCACTCCTCGCGTATTTTCCTTCCCTTTTCTTTGTTTTTAACAAACTTTGTTTTTAATATCTTAACGATGAACGTCTTCGTCGAGTGATAAAAGGAATTTTTGGTACCGAATGAACGGATTTCGTCTAAGAATATTTATAAGAATATTATATATATAATATTTATTTTTATTTTTTATATGTTACAACAAAAATCTAAACTAATGTTAGAATCTAACTTCTCAACGATAGACTTCATTTCTCTCCCTTTTCTTTGTTTTTCTTTTACAATAAAGATCTTGCTTAATGTTACAATCTGTTATGGTATTACTAGAAATAAATGTCTATGGGTTAACACTTTACACTCGGTAGTTTTTCGTTATCGAAGAATAGTAATTCGAAGATCTTTTACCATAGAGTTAACAATATTTTAAAAATTTTATTTATTTTTAACACTAGATTTACGGGACCCGTGAATTTGACGAGTGAGTTGTTCCAATTACACAATATTAATAGGTTTAAACATCTTATATTAAATTTGTTAATATCGTAATTGTTTTGAAATTAAACTCATGGTCTTATTTTTTAAGAAAATACGTAGCTTCTTAAATCTGATGTGTCTCCATAAAAATAGGTATTCAAAAACGTCCGTAAATCTAGTGTTGAATAAGAAATCCTATGAAAATTATGACATGGAATTATTTTATCGCGTCATTCCACGCATCGGTAGGTATTTTATTAGAGACGTTTTTCTTATCTGCGTGGCTCTATTCTAGTTCAGACTTTGCTCTTATGCAATAAATATCGTATTCTTCCATCATTTACTATTTATTTCACTCTAATCTCTGGATAGAATTTAATATCTTAACGATGAACGTCTTCATCGAGTGATAAAATGAATTTTTATACCGAATGAACGGATTTCGTCTAAGAATATTTATAAGAATATTATATTTATATATTTATTTTTATTTTCTATATGTTACAACAAAAATCTAAACTAATGTTAGAATCTAACTTCTCAACGATAGACTTCATTTCTTTTCCTTTTCTTTGTTTTTCTTTTACAATAAAGATCTTGCGTAATGTTACAATCTGTTATGGTATTACTAGAAATAAAAGTCTATGGGTTAACACTTTGGACTCGGTAGTTTTTCGTTATCGAAAAATAGTAATTCGAAGATCTTTTACCATAGAGTTAACAATATTTTTAAATATTTGTAGATAAGAAATCCTATGAAAATTAAAGGAGAGAATTATTTTATCGCGACATTCCACGCATTAGTAGGTAATTTTTAATTTGATATATCAATTAATATTTATCTTTAGAATCTGATTAAATGGCGACTGAGAGCTACTCTCGAGTGCAAAGGGTTAACTCTCGGTAAAACTTTATCCTCTAAGTCTTCTTCGTTTGTTATTTATTTCTCGTGTCATTTGTTTTGTTTTTTTGCACATTGAAGACGTTTTTCTCATCTGCGTGGCTCTATTCTAGTTCAGACTCTATTCTTGTGCAATAAATATTGTATTCTTCCATAGTTTACTATTTATTTTACTGTAACCTTTAAATAGAATCTAATCTCTTAACAATGGACGTCTCTTCCTTTTCTTTGTTTATCTTTTGCAACAAAGATCTTGACTAATGTTATAATCTTCGTAGTATTGTTGAAAATAAAATTCTATCTGTCAAGGATGTGGGAGCGATTCTTATACCCTAAGTTTTCTTCGTTTGTTATTTATTTCGTGTGTCAATAGTTTACTATTTATTTCACTGTAACCTTTAAATAGAATCTAATATCTTAACAATGGACGTCATTTCTCTCTCTTTTCTTTGTTTATCTTTTGCAACAAAGATCTTGACTAATGTTATAATCTTCATAGTATTGTTGAAAATAAAATTCTATGAGTCAACGATGTGGAAGTGATCCCTATTCCCTAAGTCTTCTTTGTTTGTTATTTATTCCACGTGTCATTTTATTTTTTTTTGCACATTGGAGACGTTTTTCTCATCTGTGTGGCTCTAATCTATTTCAGGCTCTGCTTTTATGCAATAAACGTCATATTCTTCCATTGTTTACTATTTATTTATTTCACTATAATCGTTGAATAGAATCTAATATCATAACGATGAAGTTTATAAATTCGAGTGATAAATTAAATTTTTATACCGTAAGAACGGATTTTCCTTCCTTTTCTTTATTTTTCTTACATTGCAACAAAGATCTTGCCTAATGTTAGAATCTACCATCATAACGATGGACGTCTTCGTTGAGTGATAAAATAAATTCTTGGATCAAACGACCGGATTTCGTCCAAGAATATTGGTTCATATTTTTTCTTTATTTTCCGTTACAAAGATCTTACCTAATATTAAAATCTAATATCATAACGATGGACGTCATTTCTCTCCCTTTCTTTATTTTTCTTACCTTACAAAAAAGCTCTTGCCTAATGTTAGAATTTAATATCACGATCATAGACGTCTTCATCGAGTGATAAAATTAATTATTATACCAAACTCACCGATTTCGTCCAAGAATATCAACTCCCCATAAATCAACCCTCTTTCTCTCTCTCTCTCCTCTAAAGAAAAATCGAATTTCATTTTACAGGTAGCCCTCCTACAGCACGTGATCTTACATCACGGTTTCGATCTAGCACAATAAGATAAATTTCGGGAACCCTCGTATAACACTTCATCCTGTAACACGGTTTCGCTCTAACACGATAAGAAAATTATGAAAACCTTTATAAACCACTATACTTCTACAGCACTAGATAATATAATTTTTGTTTCACGCGTTTAAAAACTAAACTACCTTAAAATAATAACTGCAAGCAATAACAAACTATATAGTAACTATTTACATGAGAATGTATAAACAAATTATCAAACGTATTAAGATTCTATGCTTATATGGAATTAAAACAAAAATCTTTGCTTTCATTAAATTTTGCAACTCCCTTTTTGTCTCTAGGTCTCATATAACACGGTTTCACGCAGCACGGGATTTTTTAGGAACTTATCTACCGTGTTATAAGAAGGTTACCTGTACATCAAAGCGTATAAATGCCTAATATTACAGTAACACGAAAGCAATGAGTCGTAACCATGCTAGTATAGCGATAAAAGAGAACCAAATCTCTGGAGAAAATAGCAAAGCTCTCTCTACTCCCAAGAGGAAATCTCTGAAGCCAATTTAGCTTTGCTAAATCTCCTCGAACACGGACGTGTCCTCTCACCCCTGCTGGTTCTCAGAAACGGACACAATTCACCGGAGCGGAGAAAAATGCGCGAAGCCTCTCATTCATTAGCATGAATCACAGGAAGAATCCGCTTGTCACCTCGCGGGTACGCGGAAAAATTCGAAGCACGCTCGCTGACCGGCCTGGTCGTCCGCTCGAAACTCGCAACATCTCCTCGGGGGCCAGAAATATCTAAGGCTAATTGCAAGGGTGTTCGGGAAACGGAGAGGCTAACGATTTCTCGGTAACGGAGAAATTATTCTCGAGCATCGGCGTGTTCGGAGACGCCTCGCGTCGCGACGTACCGATTCGGTCGTCGCTGGTACACACGCGGCCGCTCCAGAAATTCATCGGCGCGGATCCGCTTCGAGCCGGTGATTCACGGGTGAGGCAACTTCACGCACGTGTTCCTGGCACACGCGTCTCTCTTTCGTTGGACACCGGCCAAACCTTCCGAAACACCGTGGCCCGGCGTCTTTAACGGCGCTTCGCCTTAATTATCGGACCCGATGCGACCGGGGAAATTTACGAGGCCGTGCCGCTTTCTGTGCTCGTGAAAACAGCCAAAGGTTCATTGTCGTCAAGGGAAACGGCCGCGACCGCGACGTCTCCGCTCTACCTACCTTCCCACCTCCACCCTTTCGTTACTCTCTGTCCATTTACGCTTTGACTTCTCTTCCTGTATTCTAGGTCCTATTTTCTTCGTTACAACGACTTTGAGAGAGAGAAAGAGAGAGAGTTCTCTGGTTACGGAGTTACTCTGACGATCGGGTGTTCCCGAACGTGAGTTTTTCTTCTACTTTGTATTTTCGCAGTTTTCTCTCTTTTCGCTAGTTGCTTAACTATTTTGATATGGTGGGTTTCGAAGACGAGTCAAAAGTAGAGGAATATTAGGTGAACGAAGTGTTTAGGATTTGATATGATTTTTGTGAAAAAGGGATGAAAGAAAAAAGGAATCATCGAAATACTTAACCCTTTCGTTACTCTCTGTCCATCCACGCTTTGACTTCTCTTCCTCTATTCTAGACCCTATCTTCTTCGTTACAACGACTTTGAGAGAGAGAAAGAGAGAGAGTTCTCTGGTTACGGAGTTTCTCTGACGATCGGGTGTTCCCGAACGTGAGTTTTCCTTCTTCTTTGTATTTTCGCATTTTTCTCTCTTTTCGCGAGTTGCTTAACTATTTTGATATGGTGGGTCTCGTCGAAGAGTCAAAGATGAAGAAATATTAGGTGAACGAAGTGTTTAGGATCTGGGACGAAATTTTGTGAAAAAAAAGGAAGAAAGAAAAAGTGAGCTTTTTCCTTCTTCTTTATAGTTTCGCGTTTTTATTTTTCCCTCCTTTCGCCAGTTGCTTAACTATTTTGATATGGTGGGTCTCGTCGAAGAGTCAAAGATGAAGAAATATTAGGTGAACGAAGTGTTTAGGGTTCGGGACGAATTTTTTAGAAAAAAAAGGAACAAAGGAAAAAGGAATCATTGAAATACTTAACTCTTTCGTTACTCTCTGTCCATCTACGCTTTGACTTCTCTTCCTCTATTCTAGATCCTATTTTCTCCGTTACAACGACTTTCAGAGAGAGAAAGAGAGAGAGTTCTCTGGTTACGGAGTTACTCTGACGATCGGGTGTTCCCGAACGTGAGTTTTCCTTCTTCTTTGTATTTTCGCGTTTCTCTCTCTTTTCGCAAGTTGCTTAACTATTTTGATATGGTGGGTTTCGAAGAGGTGTCAAAGGTAGAGGAATATTAGGTGAACGAAGTGTTTAGGATCTGGGACGAAATTTTGTGAAATAAAAAGGAAGAAAGAAAAAGTGAGCTTTTTCCTTCTGCTTTGTAGTTTCGCGTTTTTATTTTTCCCTCCTTTCGCTAGTTGCTCAACCATTTTGATATGGTGGGTCTCGAAGATGAGTCAAACGTGGAGGAATATTACGTGAACGAAGTGTTTAGGATTGGAGACGAATTTTAGTGAAAAAAAGAAAGAAAGGAAACAGGGACCATGGCAATACTTAACGCCTTCCTTATGGTAGGTCTCATCGAGGAGTCAAAGATGGAGAAATATTAGTTGAACCAAGTGTTTAGGATTTGATATGATATTTTAGAAAAACGAAAGAAAGAAAACAGGAATCGTCGAAATACTTAATCCTTTCGTTATGGTAGGTCTCATCGAAGAGCCAAAGATGAAGAAATATTATGTAAATGAAGTGTTTAGGATTTGGGGCGAATTTCTGTGAAAAAAAGAAAGAAAGAAAAAACTAAGTTTACCTTCTTTTTTGTACATTCGTGGTGAACAACCGCAACTCGAAGCAATTCTTATATCTTTATACCCCACTGCCACTTTTAATAGCGAAATAAAATAACCAAATCTCGTGTTTAAGTTAAATTATTGAGTTATTTCACGTACAGTTATTCCTAATATATTTATCGTTTCGCATTCGTTATTTAGATTACCTCTCGAGTGCATACTTCGAAACAAACCAATTTAATTTGCTTTCCGTGTCTAATTATTACTCTAGTAACTGAAACGTTCGATTACAATTTATTCGTGAACACTCTTCGACTCGCGTGCCCCAATGCAATCGCAAGAAAACTTGAACCAATCGAACAACCAACAGACAAGCATCTGAAAAACACAGGAATGAATCTTTCCCGGTTATCTCGTTATCTCTAGTTGACTAAATGAACAGGGTTCGCCTGGTGAAGGTTGCACGGAGATCCGGGAACCGAGCATTGAGGCTAGAAAAGCGAGAGACCAGGAGAGGAGAGCAGGAAACAGACGAACGACGCACGCAAGCCCGACAAATAGAGGGAATTAAAAGTAATCACGCGCATATTTACGCGGCCGATGAACAGAATGGTTGCGTCAACCGCAAAAATGTAACTGCACGCGAGCCGTGTACGCAGGTGTCTGCATTCGGCCGTGGAGTGTGCAACGAGAGAGAAGAGAGAGAGAAAGAGAGAGAGTAGATGGAACAACAGGCCGATGCAAACGGTCCCTCCACGGTTCCAACTGTGTTCGTATATTCGAATAGGCGGGAAACGAGCAGAGCTCGAAACGAGAGCTGTGGAGATCGACGAATGAGAGAAGAGAGGAGAGAGAGAGAGGTACATAGGGATGGTTAGAGTATATAGAAACAGAGTTGCCACGAGGGAAATGGAGAGGGATGAACGGATAGATAGTAGTTCAAGTTGGAAGTTAGAGAAGCAGAGTTGCAAAGGTGAAGATAAAGAGTCCGAGTAGATTGAAGTGTTAACGGAGATTCGCAGTGAAAGGGATAGTAACGTGGAATATCAGAGAAGGAAAATAGAGAAAAAAATAGTGGGAAGATAGTCGGTGGAAGTTAAAGAGAGATAGGATAAGTAAGAAGCGAAGGATCAAGGATGTCGATTTCCACACTGGTTATGTAGACACTGGATGTATCAGGATCGCGATTGTTTAGAGCGATAAAACAAAACGAACTTCGTGGTTTAACTCTTTGCAGAATGAGTTATATAAAGAAAATGGAGGAGAAGAAAAAGATAGATAGCCAGTCGAAGTTAAGAAGAGATAGAGTAAGATAGAAGCGCGAATATCGCGAAGGATCAAGGGATGTCGATTTCTACACTGGTCATTCGTCACTGCAGTTTTTTTGTATCATGTATCTCGATTGTTTAGGTAGATAAAATAAAATGAACTTCGTGGCTGAAGAAAAAGGAAAAGAATGATAACCAGTAGAAATAAAACAGAAATAGGATAAGCTACAACTGCGAAAATCGTGAAGGATCAAGGAGTGGATCGTTGGATGTCGATTTCCTCACTGATCATCCGTCACTGCAGTTTTTTTGTATCATGTATCGCGAATGTTTAGGTCGATAAAATAAAATAAGCTTCGTGGCTGAAGAAAAAGGAAAAGAAAGATAGTCAGTAGAAATAAATCAAAGATAGGATAAACTAGAATCGCGAAGATCGTGAAGGATCCAGAGGTGGGTGGATCATTGGATGTCGATTTCCACACTGATCATCCGTCACTGGATCATTTTGTATCATGTATCTCGATTGTTTAGGTCGATAAAATAAAATGAACTTCGTGGCTGAAGAAAAAGGAAAGGAAAGATAGTCAGTAGAAATAAAACAAAGATAGGATAAACTAGAATCGCGAAGATCGTGGAGGATCCAGGGGGGGGGGGGTTAATTGGATGTCGATTTCCACACTGATCATCCGTCACAGCAGTTTTTTTGTATCATGTATCTCGATTGTTTAGGTCGATAAAATAAAATGAGCTTCGTGGTTGAAGAAAAAGGAAAAGAATGATAACCAGTAGAAATAAAACAGAAATAGGATAAGCTACAACTGCGAAAATCGTGAAGGATCAAGGAGTGGATCGTTGGATGTCGATTTCCACACTGATCATCCGTCACTGCAGTTTTTTTGTATCATGTATCTCGATTGTTTAGGCCGATAGAACAAAATGAGCTCTTTGGTTGAAGAAAAAGAAAAAGAAAAATAACCAGTCGAAATGAAACAGAGATAGGATAGGCTAGAACTACGAAAATCGTGAAAGATCAAACGATAGACCGATCATTAACGCATCGATTTCTACACTGGTCATCCATCACTGGATGTATCATGTATCGTGTATCACGATTGTTTAGGTCGATAAAATAAAATGAGCTTCACAGCTGAAGAAAAAGGAAAAGAAAGATTGCCAGTAGAAATAAAACAAAGATAAGATAAACTAGAATCGCGAATATCGCGAAGGATTAAGGGATGTATCGTTGGATGTCGATTTCCACACTAATCATCCGTCACTGCAGTTTTATTGTATCATGTATCTCGATTGTTTAGGTCGATAAAATAAAATGAGCTTCATGGCTGAAGGAAAAGAAAAAGATAGATTGCCAGTAGAAATAAAACAGAAATAGGATAAGCTACAACTGCGAAAATCGTGAAGGATCAAGGAGTAGATCGTTGGATGTCGATTTCCACACTAGTTACCCATCACTGGATGTATCATGAATTATGTATTATTCATCATGTATCGCGATTGTTTAGGTTCATAAAATAAAATAAGCTTCGTGACTGGAGAAAAAGAAAAATAAAGATAGCCAATTGAAATAAAACAGAAATAGAATAGGCTACAACTGCGAAAATCGCGAAGGATTAAGGAGTGTATCATTGGATATCGATTTCCACACTGGTTATCCATCACTGGAATTTTCTTGTTATACGATCAGTATCACCATTATTTAGGTCGATAAAATAAAACGAGCTTCATAACTCAACCCTTCGCACAGACTTACTTAACTAATACTAAAAATTATCAGTATTATAATTCTCTCTAAATTAAACTCGTCTTTTCTCTTTTTCAACAAAATACCTGGTTTCCTTTACCTCTGAATTACACAGATACCCGTAGAAATATAAACCCATAAACCATCACAGACAGCTATTAAAACAATCATATACAATATACAAAATGTTAAAGACAAATACCCACATAAAAATAGATATAAGAAAATAAGTTTAGAGAAATAGGTGAGAGAAAGGAAGACGAGAGAAGGAACAATTAGTGAAAGGGTGAAAAAGTGAAAGAGGAAGCCGGAAAGATGTAAATATCGAGGCAGAAATAGAAACAAGCGTGCAGGGACAAAGATAGGGTGTGAAAGAGGGGTAGAAAGTAAATAGAGAGAGAAAGAGAAAGAGAGGGAAGGTACATAGGATGAGGGAAACGCGCAGGTAGCTTTGCAGCTGAAATTTTCCGATCCGCACGTGCAGCGCGCATGCCGGGGATGCAATTCGCAACGTTAACAGTTATTTCGACGGAAATCCGTTTTTGGGATGGGACCGGATCGTCGAATGGAATTTTACACTGTATATAGCTTATTGCGCGCCCGCGTGCTCGCAACCGCGCGCTAATTGCGCGCGTCCATTTTCTTCCTTCGACATTCGCGCTTCTTTCCTTCTATTCTTCGTCTATTCTCTGCCACAGTGACGGATTTCACGGTTTTTGTGTATCCTTTACCGCAAACGTGGGATTGTTCTTTATCCAAACAGGTATGCAATTATACCTGCTTATTTACTTCGTCGCACGATGTCTATATTGTTATTATAAATATGTTAAGTTTAACTATTGATTTATAAACTATATTTACGGTTACATTGTTTATAGACATATGTCTCTGATACATCTTTTTAAAGTAAACTAATTTAAGTATTACTGGAGATATTAATAAAAATCTACAAATATTAGATGGAAACAACTTCTACAACAATTTCTGACTTTTTCTCGTATTTTATGTATTTTCAGTTGCATGTTTTTAAATGTCAGGCTTTAAATGTTACTGTTATAAAATAAGCGGATGATATTCTTTTATACTGCTGTATACAATTTCTTTTGTTACAATTTTTCTGTATTGACGATGCTGATGAAAATTATGATTGGTCGATGATGGCTAATTCTTGAGAAATTATTGCTGCTCTGGACAAAGAATACTTATGTGTTGGCTTTTTGTGTTTCGGCGATTTAGTATTTCGGTGATTTGGATCTTTTCAGCGATTTGGATCTTTCGACGATTTAGTATTTTGGCGTTTGGTGTTTCGGCGAATTAGTATTTCGGTGATTTGGATCTTTCGGCGTTTCGTCATTCGGCGATTTAGTTTTTCGGCGTTTGGTGTTTCGGCGATTTAGTATTTTGGCGATGAAGTCTTTAGGCGATTTAGTATTTTTGCGATGAAGTCTTTCGACGATTTGGTCTTCAGGCGATTTAGTATTTTGGCGATTAAGTCTTTCGACGATTTAGTATTTCAACGATTTGATCTTTCGACGATTTAGTGTTTCGACGATTTGATCTTTCGACGATTTGGTCTTTCGGCGATTTGATCTTTCAGCGATTTAATATTTCGACGATTTGGTCTTTCGACGATTTGATCTTTCGACGATTTAGTATTTCGGTGATTTGGATCTTTCGGCGTTTCGTCATTCGGCGATTTAGTTTTTCCGCGTTTGGTGTTTCGGCGATTTAGTATTTCAGCGATTTGGTCTTTCGGCGATTTAGTATTTTGGCAATGAAATCTTTCGACGATTTGGTCTTCAGGAGATTTAGTATTTTGGTGTTTGGCGTTTCGGCGATTTAGTATTTCGGTGATTTGGATCTTTCGGCGTTTCGTCATTCGGCGATTTAGTTTTTCGGCGTTTGGTGTTTCGGCGATGAAGTCTTTCGGCGATTTAGTATTTTGGCGATGAAGTCTTTCGGCGATTTGGTATTTTGGCGATGAAGTCTTTCGGCGATTTGGTCTTCAGGCGATTTAGTATTTTGGCGATTAAGTCTTTCGACGATTTAGAATTTCGACGATTTAGTATTTCAACGATTTGATCTTTCGACGATTTGGTCTTTCAACGATTTGATCTTTCGACGATTTAGTATTTCTAGGATTTGATCTTTCGGCGTTTCGGCGTCTCGGCGTCTCAAATGAATGAGATACAGACGTATCTGATAACTCATAGCTACAATGACGTGTAATGTCACTCAAAACGATCTTTATTCGTTTCAAAAGTAATATAATTTTGATTACAATATATACAATATTAAGGAATATATTGGAAATTAGGTTTCATTGTTTTACTTTATGGGTTATAATTATCATTCTTTCGTTTACGTATTTATCTTTTATTTTTTCATTTACGGTTATTATATCTTGATGATACGCAAACTCGTAGCTTCTGCGAGAGATTCGTTTCGAAGATAGTCGAAATAATTCTGTTTGCTCTGTACACTCGTGAAGAGACTTCCATTTTGAGGAACACAGATTTACACGGTGTCTGTACACGTAGATACCTATTCCACCGTAACAAATATTTGAAGTCCGTTTATCTTATCATTGGGATAAAGATTTATCTTGCACCTTAGCGTTACCTAAAGACTCCTTATTTTTTACCGCATTGGTTTACTTCAAAACTAAAATCTGCTTTAAAACTAAACTGGCCATCGTCCTTGCACTTCTATTTAAACCTTTCGAAGAGAATAGAATGTATTCTCTTTCACACACAGGTTCTTCTTTTTATTCACAGAAGAGAAATTTTTTTGAGGAAATGAAATAACGTCGATAATCTCACGCAGTTTTGTTTATTAATCGAAGGTTCTCAAAAAGGTCCTTTTTTATGGGCCCAGTCCCAATGCACAAACTAAATTCGCAAAATCATAAAATACACTCATTTCCTCGGGATCATCGCTATAGATAGGAACAATATAAAGAGTGGAAAGTTGCCAGAAAAAAAAGTTAGCCACCAGAAAGTTATCGTTGATACATACACATTTAATATGCATCCTGGTCCTTGAATGGGCCAGGTATTTCAGACACTCGGAAGACCCAAAAATTTCACTCGTTTCTGATATTCGTCTCTATCATAAACATTATCTACATTCATCCTGGGTCCCAACAACCCTTGACATTCATTCAGGACACTTACTCACCCCACTCACACATTTATCGTTCGATCTAACAGAAAAAGAAATGGAAAGGAAGATAAAAATTTGGAATAATTGTCGAAAAACACACCTAGGTCGAAGAAGCAGAGATAATCGTCTCTATCACAAACCACCTACATTCGTTCTGGGTCCTAACAACCCTTGACATTCAATCAGGACTCTTACTTACCCCACTCACACATTTATCGTTCGATCTAACAGAAAAAGAAAGGGAAAGGAAGATAAAAATTTGGAATAATTGTCGAAAAACACACGTAGGATATAGAAGTGTAGAAAATCGTCTCTATCACAAACCACCTACATTCACCCTGGGTCGAAACCACTCTTGACAGTCATTCAGGACTCTTACTCATCCCATTCCCACATTTATCATTAAATCCTAATAGAAATGAGAGAAAAAAGAAGATAAAAATTCGGAATAATTATGGAAAAACACACGCAAGCTGAAGAAGCGTAGAAAATCGTCTCAATCACAAACCAAATACATTCATCTTGTGCCCTAACCACCCTTTACATTCATTTAAAGCCACACCCACCTCCATCCTCACATTTATCATTCAACTTAGCAGAAAAAGACCGATAAAAATTCGGAATAATTATGGAAAAACACATGCAAGCTGAAGAAGCGTAGAAAATCGTCTCAATCACAAACCACCTACATTCATCCTGTGCCCCAACCACCCTTTACATTCATTTAAAGCCATACCCACTCCATCCTCACATTTATCAGAAAAAGAACGATAAAAATTCGGAATAATTATGGAAAAACACACGCAAGCTGAAGAAGCGTAGAAAATCGTCTCAATCACAAACCACCTACATTCATCTTGTACCCCAACTACCCTTTACATTCATTTAAAGCCACACCCACCCCTATCCTCACATTTATCATTCAACTTAGCAGAAAGAGACCGATAAAAATTCGGGAATAATTATGGAAAAACACACGCAAGCTGAAGAATCATAAAAAAATCGAATGTATTTCTGGAAACGTGGATGTTATCCCTCAATGATGCAGCGAGCTGCGCTCCACCCCGGAGCCATAGAATTTTAATTCGCTGAGCAACGCTGTTGGCGGACTAACGCGCGACCGGATCATTATTAAACTGTAATTAGCGGTGGTATCGACACAGTGGAAGCGGCGTGGTGGTGTATCGTCGAAACTGCGAGCAACAACGCGAAAGTTAGGGGGTGAACGAGATAGGGCGAGGGTGGATAGAGGGTTGTTTCGTCGATTCGTTTGCTCGTGTCATTTACCCGGTCGCGAGTTCTGTTTCTGCAGCGATTCGCATGCGCTAGCCGGTAGCGTGTACCTGCGCGTGTACGCACGCGTCCGCTCGCGTGTGCCTCGCGAGCCCGCGGCTGTTTCGCGATTACATATCATTATTCCGCATGGTTGCTCGAGCTCCAACCCCGAGCTGTGTTTGCAACTAGATTACCGTTTGTAACGCGCCTCCCTTCCTCTCTCTCTCTCTCTCTCTCTATCTGCTCTGTCTTTTCTCTATTTAGACATTTCTCCGTTCCCCTTCTACTCGCCGCGTTTCCTCCGACTACTACTCGCACTTGCGGCCTCTAATTATTTAATACACGCGGCAGAGCGTGCTAGTGATATGGTATATTTGACGCGTGATTTGATTATTCCATCCGGAGATGAGATGATTTGTCAGTGAGGAGCTTGGTTATCTGGAATCGTAACGAGACTTCGATCTTCCGGGTTGTTACCAATTTCAGGAAATCGGAGATTTTTAGAAGTTCTTTAACAGGTTGAATGCCACGGGGGTCACCGGTGACCGGCATTTAACTTAACTGTGACGCCATGGGGGACACCGATGACCAGATTGAAAATAAAAATAAAAAATTTAGACAAATGACAATACTTATAATTTTTTATTATTATCATCGTTGATGTAGTGGTGTGAAGAAATGAATGCAGTATAAAACATCTGAAGATAGTTTTATTTATACGTGTAATATAGTTTTATTTTGCGCACACGTTACTATGTGTCATATTGAAACATTCTAAACAAAGAAAGGGTGAACCAGCACAATCTTTACTATATGTCACGACTTTTTGCTATCAGTTTTTTGCAATTATTCTTCCTAGCTTCTGTGAATTTTCTTGGCAACAAATTTTGCAAAAAAAATAATTGACGATTGCGCGAAATCGTACTCCAGTATCATGGGGGTCACCAGTGACCCCCGCCGCAATTAACATGCCAAACATGTTTATACGCTGTAACATATCTATTGCAAATAATATTTCAATATTATATGTATCTCTAAATATGGTCTGTGTTAGGTTACGAGATGATTTGTCTCTGAGGAGCTTACTTACGTGGAATCGTAACGAGCCTTCGATTTTCTGGGCTGTTAAGAATTTTTTAGAAATCGAAAGTTTTGGGAAGTTTTTTAACTTTGTCCACGAGCGTAAATTTGTTTAACGCGTTGAATCACGGAGTCACCGGTGATCAGCACACCCTGATTGATGGAAATAGATAATTTAAAAAAAAATAAACGAGTCGCGCGAAGCCACTGAGTTCATCGGTGATCCTAACGTGTTCAGTATGGTTTGGGTTTGGGTTACGAGATGATTTGTCAGTGAGGAGCTTGGTTACTTGGAATCGTAACGAGCTTTCAATCTCAAATCTCGGACCAAGTATAAATGTATCAAATATCTGGAATTTGTTAAAATCATATGCGATTCAAATTCATTTTTAATATATAATTGCCTTTTAACCATGATCTTTCAGTCTATCAACATTCTCAGATCTCTTTCTGAATTCGGTACCGTCCTCTCAGGTAAACCCAAGAAACTCGAACGAGTTCCCAATTACCAACATCCTCAAAGCTCTTCCTAAATTCAGCAGAGATCTTCAACCTCAGGAAAACCCAAGAACAACCTCCAAAGGGAATTGGACTCTCAGCATATGCTCGTCAGTCTCGCAGTTCCCAGTCACCCATCGATATCCTCGCGTGTCTTTTAAAAATTCAGTGTCTCCCATCCCAGTGAGCTTCCATCTCAGGAAAACCCAAGAAACGATCTCCGAAGAGAATTGGATCTCGACAGCTATGTACTTCGCATGAAAGGATAGTGGAAATTACAACAGCTCCAGATGACAATAAAAAGTCGAGTCTGAACGTTAGTTCGACTAAGTTGAATCTCGTTCATCCTCGCGTGTTTTTCAAAAATTCAGTGTCTCCTATTCCAGTACCAAGGGAGTTTAGATCTTAGAAAAATCAAGAAACCTCTGAAGAGAATTGGATCTTGACACTTGTATACTTGAAATTACAACAGCTCGCGGTGATAATAGAACGTCGAGTTCAAACGTAGAGTTGAAACACTACGTGTTCGTATCTACTGATCCGTAGAATCGATAGATCTTTACTACCGTTAGCGCAATTATAATATACCGTGGTAATATGGAAACGTAGCGATGCTTTATACCGTTTTATTCCTTGGTTTGCACGTGTTTTACACGTTAGATTTCGGGATGTGGTTCGGGAGAGCAGGGAAGGATGTTTATAACTATCGGAGGAAAGTTAGTTTTGAAGTTAAAGTAGTGCGTCTGGTTTCGAATGTGACTCGAGAAATCAGGGTAAGGTGTTTGCGAAGAAAGGGTTAGTTTTAGGATAATACATCTGGTTTTTTGGGTACAGCGTGAGAGAACGGATTGAGACGTTCACGAAGGGAAAATCAGTTACTCGGGATAATACATCTGGCTTTGGCCACGACACGTGGACTGAACACAGCGTTTATGGTTTTCACGCATGGGAGATTAAGTCTGACGTTAGGTTTTAATATTCTCGAGAGTTGTCACGCCATCACGCAAATTTCCCGAGTCTTCCTTTCCGAGATCTCGCGTGCTCGTTTCTTCGAATTCGGATAGCAAAAGTCGTCGCTTGAAATTACACACCGGGAGTTTCGATGTCTCTTTATATTTCCCGATTTCTACCGATTCCGAAATCGCACGCGAGACGTCCGGTATCCCGAGCTCTGCCAAGCTCCGCGCGGAATTGCACGAAGAAGCAAGAGCCGAACCGTGGAATCTTCCGAGCCTCCATTTTCTCAGCGTCCTGTCAATTCTGAAACCGCGTATCGATTCGATGCACCGAAACTTGACGAACCCTCGACTGTGACCGTTACATCGCGCCTAACCGCGTTCAATCTCGCAAGCCATATTTTAATCCGTAAATCCCATCGATCGCGCCATCATCAGCGGGATGTAGGGTACGCGAACACGGAGTAGCCTAACTTACACGCGTCACCTATGACCTCACGCTGCTCGTCGAGGATCCAAGAGTCATCGTTACGACTCGCGTCTCTGAACGATCTAAACTCGCTGCACTGTTTATGGTTTTCACGTAGCGGAGATCAAGTATGACGTTAGGTTTCAATATTCTCGAGGGTTATCACATACTTCTCGGTTACACCCTGAAACCTCCACCCTCGTTTAAACCTCGCCATTCGACAAGTGCCAAGAAAGAACCTGCAAAGGGAATCGAACCACCCATAAAATTGGCGCTGTCAAACCATGGACGTGTCACGGGACAACACACGCGACAACTGAACGACGAATTCTATAATATTATTTGGGGGTTCTCCCCCACGAATATCGGGGTCCTTAGTGGCCTGGAAATCTCCGTGTTGCTTGTAAAGAGACGAAAAGGAAAGGAAGGGATACGTTTCGTCCTGGGCCTGCTAGTAGACTCATTAGGCCTGAAACAAGGATACTATTGATAGTACTAGGTGTGGTATATATAAATAATCGGAGAGTTTACCTAGGATTTGCGATAAAATCCTCATTCATCTGACAGTGAGATCAAGAATGATGGCTATTTCACTACGTGTAGCATTATGACGAAAAAATAATACTGCAGTTCCACTGTACAGCAAAAATTGTTCTTTATTTGAAGTTTGGATGGGTTATGTTTTGGAACATGTTAGTTGACTAAAGATCGGTTATCATTGGACTTTGGATGATCAGATTTGGACTTCGTGGACAATGATGTATTAGATGAATAATCTGTATCTTATATCTTCATTTATAACAGACGTTGTTTAACTCAGGGTTGACTACAGCGCTTTCTAGAGCTTAATCTTCGATTCTCAATTCCCAAACCTCACTTTCTACATCCGATATTTCCCCATTCGAAGAAACGGTGTGACCGAAGTCGAGAAAAACGTCGCTCTCTCTCTCAGATAACTCGCTATTCGCTTTAAATGCGTATCGCGACGGAAAGGAAAATCTATAACGGATGTTCCTCTACTCAGGGTTGATTCCTGATGATGCTTAATCGTGGATTCTCAATCCCCAACCTCACTTTCCATATCCGACATCTTACCATTTGAAGAATCGACGCGATAGAAGACCAGAAAATCGTCACTCTCCCTCTGATAACTCGCAATTCGCTCTAAACGCGTATCACGACAAAAATGAGAAAATTTATAACGGGTGTTGCTCAACTCAGGATTGACTTCTCATGAAGCTTAATCGTGGATTGTCAATCCTCAACCGTTAGTTTCCAAATCCAACATTTTACCATTCGAAGAATCTGCGCGAAAGAAGGCGAGAAAATCGTCACCCTTCCATCGACAACTGGCAATTCTCTGAAAACGCGTATTGCGACGAGAATTGGAAAACCTGTAACGGGTGTTGTTCGACTCAGGGTTAACTTCTAAGCTTTCCAGAGCTTAATTACGTATTCTCAATCTATAATTCTAGTTTCTAAATCCGATATCTCACCATTCGAAGAATCTGCGCGAAAGAAGGCGAGAAAATCGTCACCCTTCCATCGACAACTGGCAATTCTTTGAAAACGCGCGCGTATCGCGACGAGAATTGGGAAATCTGTAACTCAGGATTGACTTCTCATGAAGCTTAATCGTGGATTGTCAATCCTCAACCGTTAGTTTCCAAATCCGATATCTTACCATTCGTAGAATCGGCGCGAAAGAAGGCAATAAAATCGTCATCCTTCTGTCGATAACTCGCAATTCGATCTAAACGCGTATCGCGACAAGAATGGGAAAATCTGTAACGGGTGTTGTTCGACTCAGGGTTAACTCCTGAGCTTTCCAGAGCTTAATTACGTATTCTCAATCTATAATTCTAGTTTCTAAATCCGAGATCTCACCATTCGCAGAATCGGCGCGAAAGAAGGCGAGAAAATCGTCACCCTTCCATCGACAACTGGCAATTCGGTGAAAACGCGCGCGTATCGCGACGAGAATGGGAAACTCGTTAGGATAGGAGGGTCCAGCGGGCTGTGTGCGGAAGTAAAAGCGGGGCGAACAATGTTACCGTCGGGACGACGTGCCTTTGGCATTGGAGGTCGAAGTCGCCACTATTAGATTGAGGTTCGGCGGTGGGCACGGCCGCCGCCGTCGCATCGGTTTACAATATCGTAAATCGCTTGCTAACCAGTTGGCCCCGCGGTATGCTAGGAATTCGGCTGCTGCTACTCCTCCTCCTCTTCCTCCTCTCTCCTCTCCTCCTCTCCCGTCTCTATCTGTCCCTCTTTCCCGCGCTGTCTCTCTACGAGCCAGTAGACGCTGGTTCGTTCTATGATAGCGCGCGCGCGTACGTACGTGTGATCGAATAGGAAGATAGAAGGACGAGCAGGAAGGACGGGAATACTCTGTTGACTGGTGGTGGATGCAAGCGAACGGTTGTCATGCATCGTTTACAAGCCGAGCATCGTCCGTTGTTGCGGCGAAACGGGCAAATTCACTCGCCGCCCTGTGTTATGCACCCTTGAATGGACCAGCAGATATTCCTGGCTGCGCGAATGCTTCCACGATCTTCGCCGAACGACCGGCGCCGACGGTTGCCCCCTTCTAATTTGCTTGCTCTCTATCGTAACGGGCCACCGCGCACCGCCTCGAATATCAGCCGCGAGACATGCCACGGGAAATTAACATAATTCCGCGATTCTCGCTGCCTCACGGGATTTCTCTCCTGGGGTCTTCGCTCCTCTCCTCTTCCTTCGCGGGGATACATTTTGTATCGCGGTGTCGGCAGCGCTGCAGTTGCATCCGGCCAGGCTACGGAACGGTAAGTGGCTCGTTTTCAGGGTTATCGTGTCGCTTAGACGATTCAAGGGCACTTTGCTTCATCCGACGATCTTCTTTCTCTCTCTTTGTGGTTTTATTCTAGTCTAATTTGTTTCTTTTGGTTTTTAATTAATCGGATGGTTTCTAGTTGCTTTGGAAATTCATGTTTTGCAGATTTTCGTTTGTCCTGGAGATCTTCTTGAAATTATTGTTATTGGAATTATCAATTATTGACTTAATTAGGTACCTAAGGTTCTTCTCCACTTCATCAGTGATAGACCATTTCCGTCTGATTTCTCTGACAAATTCTGATGATTCTATTCTTTTACCGAATTGTTCCATCCGGTAAGTGGCTCATTTTCAGGGTTATCGTGTCGCTTAGACGATTCAAGGGCGCTTTGCTTCATCCGAAGATCTTCTTTCTCTCTCTTTGTGGTTTTATTCTAGTCTAATTTGTTGGTTTTGGTTTTTAATTGATCGAATGGTTTCCAGTTTCTTGGAGAACTCGTGTTCTCCAGATTTTCATGTCCTCAAGATTGCAATGAAGATTTTCTTCAAATCATTATTATTAGAATTGTCAATGTTATATTCATTTAACTGTTTGCATTCGACGATCTTTTCATTGCAGAAAAATAGTAATTCAAAGCTTTTCTCCTATAAAAAGTTGACGACATTTTTATAACGGTAACTAAGAAATCGTACGCAAATTAAAACAGAATTATATTTTATTACGATATTCCATCGTTGGGTAATTCTAAATTTGATATATCAATTAACATCAATTATTACTGTAAAGGACTAAAGTTTTACTCCACTTTACCGGTGATAAATCTTTTCAGTAACCCTTGGAAATATTTTTGAAATTATTTATCGGATCTCGTCTACCATTTTATCGGTAATATTTTTCGAAATAAACGAAACCGTATAATATAACGGGAATGAAATAACCCGGGTACCGTATCAAGTTTGGGAAGGGATCATTTACATTTAGAGGCTTGTTATAGCATTGGCTATTGTTTGAGAATTAGATTTAGGGGAGTCTGATAATGTGGTTTGGATGGTTCAGTTGGCAGGGTAGTTGTTTGTCAAACGAAATCACTCGATCGAGTTGACTCGAGTTGGAGTAACGATTCAGTTGTAACAGATGGTTGGCCTTTGAACGGTGAATAATTACAAGTGGGTAATTATGCATAGTAATTGAAACTGAATATTTAGTCTATAATTATCGCTATACCCTATAACAGGATAGGTCGTTAATTTTATTAGTCAATCGCGATGCAAATTATGATTTCTATTCAACGGTGCAGGTTGTTTAACTGCAGTCTCCATCATTTCTTCGATATTTCGCGCATAAACAGCATAGAATATTCCACTAACTGTGACCTGTAACAGGTGTTACAACGGTAAAACACCTAGTCCAACCTAGGTCACGTAGGTTGTAAATAAATCACAAAACAGGGGGTTGAATATTCATACGACTAACCAAGCTAGTTAAACACTCGACTGTTTTCTCTCGTGAGAACATACTACTTAATCATTTTGCGACTTTTGGGACAAAACGTGCGACAGATTAACAGTTCAAAAACTCGAGTCGATTTTTCAATCTCAGGAAAATATCCGATATACTGAAGAAAATCAAGGGCGAGTTTTTTTTCGCCTTAACTTACAAAAATAATTCGGGATTTGCACGATGGCTTGAGACACCGAAATGGAACTGGATAAAACGAAAATAGTTCAAGGAACTAGTAGCACTCGCGAAATTCTACTCTTTACCGCGTGGAAACACGAAAAAAAGAATTCGCGCTTCGTCCCCCCGAAAAACCCACGGCACTCCCGTTTGATTACGAAAAAACAACATTTATTTATCGCTAATCCGGTGTTATCTATTTCTCGAGATCTTTTACCGAGGATCCTTCGATTCCTTTTGCCCTTGATCGATGGCTCGATTAGAAAAAAGAGCGAGAGGAAGGAAGAAAAATAAAAAATGGGAAAAGGATGAAATAAAAGAGAATGATAATTGATCGGAAGCAACGATTGAGAGATCTCTCGCCAAGGATCCTTCGATTCCTTTTTCCCTTGATCAATGGTTCGATTAGAAAAAAAAACCGAGGGAAAAATAAAAAGAAAAGGGAAAAGGATGAAATAAAAGAGAACGGTAATTGATCGTAAGCAACGATCGAAAGATCGATCTCTCACCGAGGATCCTTCGATTCCTTTTTCCCTTGGTCGATGGTTCGATTAGAGAAAAGAACGAGAGGGAGGAAGAAAAATAAGAAAAGGGAAAAGGATGAAATAAGAGTTGGTAATTCATCGGAAGCAACGATCAACACATCGATCTCTCAACAAGGATCCTTCGATTCCTTTTTCCCTTGGTCGATGGTTCGATTAGAAAAAAGATACTGAGGGAAAAGGATGAAATAAAAGAGTTGGTAATTGGTCGGAAGCATCGACAGATCGATCTCTCACCAAGAATCCTTCGATTCCTTTTTCCTGTTGGTCGATGGTTCGATTAGAAAAAAGAGCGAGAGGGAAGACGAAAAATAAAAAAAGGGAAAAGGATGAAATAAAATAGAACAGTAATTGATCGGAAGCAACGATCGAGATATCTCTCACCAAGGATCCTTCGATTCTTTTTTCCCTTAGTCGCTGGTTCGATTAGAAAAAATAAACAGAGACGGAAGAAGAAAAAAAGAAAAAAGAAACTGAGGGAAAAGGATGAAATGAAAGAGTTGGTAATTGATCGGAAGTAACGATCGACAGATCTCTCACCAAGGATCCTTCGATTCTTTTTTCCCTTAGTCGCTGGTTCGATTAGAAAAAATAAACAGAGACGGAAGAAGAAAAAAAGAAAAAAGAAACTGAGGGAAAAGGATGAAATGAAAGAGTTGGTAATTGATCGGAAGCAACGATCGAGAGATCTCTCACCAAGGATCCTTCGATTCCTTTTTCCTGTTGGTCGATGGTTCGATTAGAAAAAAAGAAAGACAGACAGAGAGAAAGAAAGAAAAAAAAAAGGGAAAAGGATGAAATAAAAGGGAACGGTAATTGATCGGTCCGGCAATCAAACCGTTCGATCAAAGTGCCTTTTATCGGGGCGCTTTGTCACGGGCGTCGTTCCCCATTGGCGCGGAACGAACCAAAACGAGCGTGACGCCCGGAGCCCCGAGTGTCGGCCGCTTTGTTCCTCGGTGTGCGCGCGTGTGGCGGGAGATTCGAATGCCCGGCAGCGCGCGGAACTCGCTGCCGCTTTTCTCTTTGTTTCCTCTCCACGCACCGCCGGGACCTCTTCACTCTCTCTCTCGCTTCTCTCCACTTCTCTGCGATAACGTCGTTTAGCCTCATTTGTCCGCAACAGCACCACCATCGATCGCCTCTAATTCACGCTGTTGATTTTTTAAACCCACCGTTCGTTACGTGTGCTCCTGCGTACATGTTCTTTCTTTACTTTTCGTCTTCGGGGCTTCGGAGCTTTGTTTTGCGAGTGTTTATCGGGTGTGGGATTTTTAGATTGGATCGATGATTGGAGAATGTTGATGGTTTGGTTTGTTTATAGTTTGGAAGGGGATTTTTATATTTTATGTATTTAAAGTTTATGGGGTTTCATGAGAAGGTTTTATTGAGGATATAGGTAAAGGTAATTGGACATTTGGAGCTTTGGTTCAAAATCTATAGATTTTGATGAGAAATTTTTCACGAGCCTCTAAAAAAAAAGTAATCATATTTTCTTTGATCTGAATCAAAATTTGTAGTTTGTATAACAAATCTTTCGCAAGCTTCTTGGGGAAACTAATCACATCTTGTTTACTCCGACTCAAAATCCTATGGTTTTCATAACAAACCTTTTCCAAGCTTCTACAAAAAAAAACTAATCATACCTTCTTCTCTCCGACTCAAAATCTATAGTTCTCATGACAAATCTTTTCCAAGCTTCTAGGAAAAGCTAATCGGACCTTCTTCGTTCCGACTCAACACAAAATCTATAGATTTTCATATGAAATCTTTTCCCAAACCTCTACGTGCTCCTGCGTCCATGTTCTTTCTTTACTTTTCGTCTTCGAGGCTTCGGAGCTTTGTTTTGCGAGTGTTTATCGGGTGTGGGATTTTTAGATTGGATCGATGATTGGAGAATGTTGATGGTTTGGTTTGTTTATATTTTGGAAGGGGATTTTTATATTTTATGTATTTAAAGTTTATTGGGTTTCATGAGAAGGTTTTATTGAGGATATAGGTAAAGGTAATTGGACATTTGGAGCTTTGGTTCAAAATCTATAGATTTTGATGAGAAATTTTTCACGAGCCTCTAAAAAGAAATTAATCTTATCTTCTTTGATCTGACTCAAAATTTATAGTTTGCATAACAAATTTTTTCCAACCTTCTAGGGAAAGCTAATCGGACCTTCTTCGCTCCAACTCAAAATGCTATAGTTTTCATAATAAACCTTTTCCAAGCTTCTACAAAGAAAACTAATCATACCTTCTTTTCTCCGACTCAAAATCTATAGATTTTCATAAGAAATTTTTCGCAGCTTCTAAAAAAAAAACTAATCGTATCTTCTTCTCTCCGAATCAAAATCTATAGTTCTCATAACAGATCTTTTCCAAACTTCTAAACAAAACCAATCATACCTTTTTCGTTCTTATTCAAAATCTATAGTTTTCATAACAAATCTTTTCCAAGCTTCTAGAGAAAACTAATTATATCTTCTTCGCTCCGATTCAAAATCTATAGATTTTGATAAGAAATTATTCCCGAGCTTCTAGGGAAAACTAATCATATCTTCTTTAATTTGACTCAAAATCCTATAGTTTTCATAACAAACCTTTTCCAAGCTTTAAAAAAATACAACTAATCATACCTTTTTCTCTCTGACTCAAAATCTATAGTTCTCATAACAAATCTTTCGCAAGCTTTTAGGGAAAACTAATTATACCTTCTTTGTTCCGATTCAAAATCTACAAATTGACATAGAGTCACGGGAAAACGCATACAAAACAGTATACCCCCATACGGAGATATTAGTAATGGATAATATATTTATTCAAATATAATAAATATTTATTTTAAAGTTAAAAATGGATCGCGTAACAATATAAAAGGAATATTTATATAATTTTAAAGATTCTCTCGTGCGATATTATCTCACATGTCTATTCTCAATGATTTCATTTATTCTCTCATTTGTCCTTTTCTTTTTCATAAATTACTCACTCATATATATAATCCATATCACACTTCGTTCATTATACGTATACTCGTTCTTTCATAATCCTAAACATATGTTAAAATCTATGTTTACCAATACCACAGGTGTGTGTTAAATATAAAACAATGATTGGAGGATGCGATTATTTTATTCTTAATTTTGAACTTGTTTTTAGTACAGTATTATAGATACGATATATTTTAAATTTCTGTAATTTGGGTAATCATCAATCACTAGTGACATTTAAAGAAAGCTTGACAAATCTAATTTTTAATTTAACCCTTTGCGAACCAGAAACGAAGCTAATGATACATTCGGTGTATACTAAACGATTAAAAATAACAAATCTATAGAAATTTTCCGAATTAAAAAATATATACGACATTAATGCTAATGTTAAAATAATTTCTCGCTATATTCCATACAGCTTTCATTCCTGAAAAATTAACAAACTTATATTACGACATTCGTCCCTAAAGGATTAATATTTTTCTGGATAATAGAGTAATAATAGTCCCCAGTGTAATAGAAAAATAGATTCTAGGGACTCTAACCTCTAATAAAATATTAGAATGCTAAAACCCTAGGTTCAAATTTATCCCTTTTCGTTTTAACTCGCGTTTTAACCGAAATTCTACCGGATACGAACGTGGCGAAATTAAAACCGGTTGAGGTTGAAATTTGCGTATATTTATATTTTCCATATTCGAACCTCTAACAATATCAAACATTGGGAATTTCTGCCGCTGTAAATTCCATTTTCTGTTTCATAAAATCGCAACAATAATGATCAATAACCAATCCGTGATCTGAAATTGCAGAGAACTTTTGTCCGTTGCATTACCATCGGTTATTTGTATTTAATTATTCTCCGCGTGCGATCATTATTAGCAACATTGGAATATTAATCCTTCGCATTACGTCGAATGATTAATACCTATATGATACCGCAATGATCAATACCTGTATAAATCTCGACTCGTTGGGCGATACACCTTGTTAAAATTTATTTAATATATCTGCACGCGGTTCTGATACACTCTATCACTGCGTGGCACGTCAAAATTGCCAGTAATTATGAAAATTCGTAGAAATCCCTGCAAAGTTCCATATCGCGTTTCTCGCTTCTTTGTTTTCCTTCAAAATTTCATAACGTTGCATAAATTCGCGTGGTTTTAAATCTAGCATGGTTTAAATCATTGTTTTCCAAACTTTCATTAAAAATTCTCTGTTTAATGTTACCATTCTAATCACTCGTCTTTGCGATTTTTCTTCTAATATGTAATATTAAGCTTACCATGGTCTAATTCATTGTTTTCTCAATCATTAAAATTCCTCGTTCAACGTTACTACTTTAACACTAGGTTTACGGGACCCGTCAATTTGACGGATCAGTGGCTCCAATTATTCGATATTAACAGATTTAATTAACTTATATTAAGTCTGTTAATATTGCGATTGCTTTCAAATAAAACCCATCTTTGTTTTTTATAGAAAATATGTGGTTTCCTTTACCCTTAAATTTGATGGGTATTCGTAGAAATAATTATATAAAAAACGTCCGTAAACCTAGTGTTAATCACTCATCTTTGCGATTTTTCTTCTAATATTTAACACTAGGTGTTAACACTAATCTTGCCATGGTCTAAATAATTGTTTTATAAATTATTAAAAATTCTCCGTTCACTGTTACCCTTTTAATCACTCGTCTTTACGATTTTTCTTCTAATATTTAACACTAGATGTTAACACTAAATCTACCATGATCTAAATAATTGTTTTCTAAATTATTAAAAATTCTTCGTTCACTGTTACCCTTTTAATCACACATCTTTGCAATTTTTCTTCTAATATTTAACGCTACGTGTTAACACTAAATCTACCATGATCTAAATAATTGTTTTATAAATTATTCAAAATTCTCCGTTCACTGTTACCCTTTTAATCACACATCTTTGCAATTTTTCTTCTAATATTTAACACTACGTGTTAACACTAAATCTACCATGGTCTAAATCATTAAAAATTCTCCGTTCAACGTTACCATCCTAATTACACGTCTTTGCGATTTTTATTCTAATATTTGACATTAGGTCTTAACACTAAATCTACCATGGTCCAAATCATTAAAAATTTTCCGTTCAACGTACTTCATCACTCGTGTTTGTGATTGTTCTTCTAATATTTATCACTACGTGTTAACACTAAATCTACCATGGTCTAAGTCATTAAAAATTCTCCATTCAACGTTACTTGATCACTCGTCTTTGCAATTTTTCTTCTAATATCTAACACTAGGCGGTAACACTAAATCTGCCATGGTCTAAATCATTGTTTTCCAAACTTTCATTAAAAGTTTTCTATTTAATGTTACCATCCTAATCACTTGTCTTTGCGATATTTCTTTTAATATCTAACACTAAACCTACCATGGTCTAAATAATTGTTTTCTAAATCATTAAAAATTCTCCGTTCAACGTTACCCTCTTAATGACACAACTTTACGATTTTTCTTCTAATATCTAATACTACACGGTAACACTAAACAAACCTGCCGTGGTCTAAATCTAAATCATTGTTTTCTAAATTATTAAAAATTCTCCGTTCAACGTTACCATCCTAATCACTCGTTCTTGTGATTTTTCTTTTAATATCTAAACTAAACCTAAACTAAACTTAAACCTAAACCTACCATAATCTAAATCATTGTTTTCTAAATCATTAAAAATTCTCCGTTCAACGTTACTATCTTAATTACACATCTTTGCAAATTTTCTTCTAATATTTAACTCTAGGCATTAACACTAAACCTACTATGATCTAAATAATTGTTTTCTAAATCATTAAAAATTCTCCGTTCAACGTTACTATCTTAATCACTCGCTTTTGCAATTTTTCTTCTAATATATGTATAATATATGTTTCTCAGTGTCTCCCATTATTCTATAATATTTTTTAAAGCTTCTATTTCTTTTCCATTCATCGGTCAATTGATCGTGGTAGATTTAGCGTTCAAATAATCCGCCATTTTGTAACTGCGGTCACGAATATTGCAGTTTATTATTTTTCGATGGAAACGTTCGAATATTCAATTTTATATCTCTCCTTTGATCTCGATTACTTCAAAGTTGCTACAGAAAATAGTAGCAAAAATTTCTAATAGGTATTTCTGAAATTTGTATTAAATCACCGTTAAACTTCTCGATTGAACGTCGAATTTTAATAAAAATTCATTTATCAGCGTAGAATATTCTACCGATCTTATCGGAGTTTAGCAACCTCCCTTCGAGTCTACGATTTTGCAAAGTCATTCTTACGATAATTACTTTCGCATTTTTCGAATAGTTATGACGTAAGCATTTCTTTATACAAATTGCTGAGAATCTTCTTCGAACGCATACAGAGGCTGTGGAAGAATTTTCAGAGACATTCCCAGATAACAGTTTCTCGTAGAACGACAATTCTCTTCTCGATTCATCGATTCTTCGCGGAATAACTTAGAATTCCTCCTGTGTGCAATTATATCTCAACTTCGATTCGCAGTCTTTAAAATCGTTTAATTATACTTTACGCAATGGTAGAAGTAGTAAACAATCGCTTTATCGGTTGTATCGTTGCAAGAAAAGAATTCAGCACGTCACATTAACCTTCTGATTAGAAATTTTTCTTTTCCTGTCATTCTTTTTCCTAAATAAACGCATGAAACCTGGAATTTTTTGAAACCCTGGCAGCCACGGCATTCGCATTCGACTTTACCAAACCTTATCGCAAGGTAGCAAGAATCTTCGAATACCGGCAAGATACTAAATTTTTTGAATTTTTCGCATAGAATCACAGAGAAACTCTGAACTAAATCTATTCCATAGCCCTAACGCGAGTCGAATTTTTCACGTACTCGGAAAACTTGCATCTCTTGTGTGTAATTATATCTCAACTTCGATTCGCAATCTTTAAAATCGTTTATTTATACTTTACGCAATGGTAGAAGTAGTAAACAATTGCTTTATCGGTTGTATCGTTGCATGAAAAGAATTCAGCACGTCACATTCACTTCTGATAAGAAATTTTTCTATTATTCTTTTTCCTAAATAAATACATAAAACCTGAAACTTTTTTGAAGCTCTGGCAGCCACAAAATTCGCATTTAACTTTTCCAAACTTGATCGCAAGATAACAAGAATCTTCGAATAATGCTAAGATATTAAATTTTTCGCACAGAATCACAGAGAAACTAGGAATTTGAATGGGGATCTAATCTACAACTCTAACGCGAGTCGAATTTTTCGAAAACTTGCATCTCCGGCGCAATTCACAGAAAAAATTTCTGCCTAGTTTCTCGATTTAGTCAATCCACAGCCCAAATACGGGTCGAACTTTTCACAGACTCAAAAAACTTGCATTTCCGGCGAAATTCGCAGGGAAAATTTCTTCTACCTAGTTTCTCGATCTACCTAATCCACAGCCTTTATTCGATTCGAATTTTTCGAAAACTTGCATCTCCGGCGCAATTCACAGAAAAAATTTCTGCCTAGTTTCTCGATTTAGTCAATCCACAGCCCAAATACGGGTCGAACTTTTCACAGACTCAAAAAACTTGCATTTCCGGCGAAATTCGCAGGGAAAATTTCTGCCTAGCTTCTCGATCTACCTAATTCATAACCCTAAGTTGAGTCGAAATTTTCGAAAACTTGCATCTCCGGCGAAATTCATAGAACAAATTTATGCTTAGCTTCTCGACATATTGTAGCTAATCCACAACTCTAAGTTAAGTCGAAATTTTCGAAAACTTGCATCTCTGGGGCAATTCACAGAAAAAATTTCTGCGTAGCTTCTCTCTTTATCTAATCTACAGCCTTAACACTCGTTGAATTTTTCGAAAAACTCGCATCTCCGGCGAAATTCACAGAAAAAGTTTCTACCTAGCTTCTCTCTTCAGTTAATCCACAACCTAAACTCTCATCGAAATTTCCGAAAACTTAAATCTCCGGTGCAATTGACAGAAAAAATTTCTACAATGCTTCTCGATCTAGCCAATCCACAGCTCTAATACGAGTCGAAATTTTCGAAAACTTATATCTCCGGCGCAATTCACATTGAAAAATTTCTGCCTAGCTTCTCTCTTCGGTTAATCCACAACCCAAACTCTCATCGAAATTTCCGAAAACTTAAATCTCCGGTGCAATTCACAGAAAAAATGTTTACAATGCTTCTCAATCTAGCCAATCCACAGCTCTAATACGAGTCGAAATTTTCGAAAACTTATATCTCCAGTGCAATTCACAGAAAAAATTTCTACCTAGCTTCTCTCTTCGGTTAATCCACAACCCAAACTCTCATCAAAATTTCCGAAAACTTGCATCTGCGATACAATTTCCAGAAAAAATTTCCGCCTATCTTCTCTCTGTATCTAATCCAATCCTTTCCTCTCGTCTAATTTTTCCAAAAACTCGCATCTCCAACAAAATTTCCCTCGACATCTCTCTCTGTCTGTAGCTCGATACCGTCCCCGGTATTCCCGTTTATTTCTCCTCTGTACCTTACTCCGAACAGAATCAAACTCTCTGGTCCTGTTCCCATCCTCGTCCTTGCACTGAAGTGAAAAAGAGACGACCGAGACGGAAAGGACGAAGCGAGACGGTTATAGGGAAAAACTCGAAGGGTGAGCGAGCACGACGCCAGGGTAACGAACACCCAGTGTTCTCAAAGCGACGAGAGAGCACGCCATAATTACTGCCTTTGTTTCGAACAATTTATATTAAAATGGAAAGCAATCTGCATTTGCAAATTAAATGCGCGCCCCGTTTCCCGTCCAAACGCACCGCTGCCGGGCTAAAGCAGGAGAGGATGAGGCGTTGCAACCAGAGAGAGAGAGAGAGAGAAAGAGAGAGAGGGTAGTACAGGAGGTGGATTATCGTGATGAAGAGGCGAGCAACCGACCAGCTTGGTTACCTGCGGCTTGGATCGTGTAAAATCAAACGGATACCTGTGTCGTGTTAATTGTGCGCTGGTAATCCATTGCCATTCATCCTGCGCCGTATATTCGCGTATGGCGATGATAGCAGCTCGTCTCTCAGCTTGTCAGAAGGTTAGAGAACTGTGGATTTTGTGTAACTCGGTTATTCGTTACCGAATTACGTCGGAAGAGTCTATCGGTTTGGAACGTATCGATGACAGTTTAGCAGTTTGGTTGAAAAACTATGGAGTTTCGTTCGATGCATGGATTACTCGTTAATGATGCGAGAAGGGTCTATCGATTTGCTTGGTCCGATGTCGAGGGTTGCAGCTCCGAGTTCCGTCGCGATGCGAATTTCGTTCTGCGATTGGTGGTGCGAGATTAGCTGCTTCGATGACAGTTGTCTTGGCAGTCTTGTTTATCGGATTAGTGTGATTATAAACGGGAATTACGTCTTTGAATAGCACTCGAGGTGTCTTATATTAGGTCGTCCCATAAGTTCGTTCGTAGTGATATTTACATTCCTCGTTACAATTTATAAACTATATCGATGATTAACGTTTTTGCAAAGCGAAATAGGAGTATTTAAAGGTTTATAGAAAATAACGAGAGAGAAATAATCCTTATCCAGATGCAAGATCGAGATGCTCGCATTGTCGGGGTCTTTTACAGCAGCTTAAGAAAAAATTCTATTAGAATAAATTAGGTATACCTCCCACCAAGCATCAAAATAGTGAGTTTTTCATTTTTAATCCCACGGTGCCACAAGAAGTTATCCAAACGAATCTCAGGCGAAATAAAATCTCAGATCACGACTTCACTTCCTCATCACGATCAAACAAATCAAAAATAGAAAATAACGTAGAGAAATAAAAAAAAAAATAATCCTAATCTAGATGCAAAAATTAAAGTAAATTAAGTAAACCACCCAACATGCATTACTGTGCATTAAAAACATGGATTTTTCATTTCAAATCTCACGATGCCCCAAAAAGTTATCCAAACGAATCTAACGCGAAACAAAATCTCACATCCGGAGTTCCCTTCCTCATCGCGATCACCCAAACCGAAAATAGAAAACAACGATGAGAAATAATCCTCATCCAGACGTAAAATTGAGATGTGTGCATTGTCGTGGTCTTTTTAAGAGAAAATTCTATTAAAATAAATTAAGTAAACCTCCCACCATGCATTACCGTTC